>NW_007257542.1:163602-198951 GCF_000164805.1 Carlito syrichta
CAATAAAAAAAAAAAAAAAATTAGCCGGGCGTGGTAGTGCGCGCCTGTAATTCCGGCTACTCGGAAGGCTGAGGCGGAAGGATCGCCGGAGCCCAGCAGGTAGAGGCTGCGGTGGCTGGGAGCGGCCACTGCACTCCAGTCTGCACTCCAGTCTCCAGAGTGAGACTCCAACTCAAAAAAAAAAAGAAAACATACACAACATATTCTTAGATTCCACCTATAGATCTCTGTAACGATATATGACAGCTTGTTGTCATGATGAGTTTGTCTATGAAAAAAATCATCAGAGATTCTGCTGGTGATTTTTCAGTCAAATCAATTTTAATTAGTCAAATCAATTTTATAGTGTTATATATAAATAATATGGCTATTTCATTGGTTACTTCAGTTTTCATTTCTTTTATTTTAAAATAAACTTTATTGTGTCTATTTCAGGTTTACAACATGATGCTATAGAATTCAAATAGAGAGTAAAATAATTACTAACAAATTAACATATCTATGACCACACATCGTTAACTTTTTGTGTGAAAAGAGCATATAAAATCTTATTTAACAAAAACCACTAATAAAATACAGTTTTATCAACTATAATTCTCATGCTATACAGTAGCTCTCTAGACTAATATAAGATAAGCAGGATGATTATTTCATTTTTTATTGGTATTATAGTTTGATAGCAGATTGGGGGAAGAAGCTGAGGTCTCTGTATGGGAGATTAAAGATTTAGTCTGGATTCCATCATCAATGAAATCATATTAGCTAATGACACAATATCTATTTTAACATGCTCACAAGTGATTTGTCATATTGGAGACTAGTCTGTTATTACACTGGCATTGATGCAACTGTCCAGAGCTACTCTCCAACCTAATCTCGTTTGCTGTTTTATATCCTGTGTTTTTCCAGACCATAGTATCTGGGGTGTACATAAGCATATATTAATAGTAATACTTCACTCACTCACTTTCACTCTTGCCTGCAACTGTGAAACCATCCTTTTCTGTAAATGATACCTCTGTTGTTATTTTTTGGAGAACTTATTCAAAAATATTTCAAGTTTGCTTATGTACAAAATGTATTAGAGAACATGTAACAGCCACCGTCATCTTACTATTTGGCTCACCTCCCTCCCCCATCCCCATAATGCATGAGGCCAGGGCATGTGTTTGTACCATAATTGAGCTCTGCCCACCACTCCACCACTACCTCCACCAAACTCTAAAGTTTTTTATGGCACAAATATGTGTTGAGTTTGGGAGAGTCTCAAAAATCTAAAAACTATGCAGGTTTCTCTTTTTCATTTCTCTACTATTGTATAAAAGTTCAGGTTTAAAAAAAATAAAATTGAGATTCTAATCTAAAGATGACAATATAATGATTTTAATGTAAAATGTATTCGGCTAAATGACAGATAAGACACAACTAGAGAAAGAATAATAATGTGAGAGAAAAACAGGTAAGAGAAATTATCCATAGTACAGCATTTTAAAAAACATGAAAAAATATAAAATTAAAATTAAGAGAAGATCTAATAAATGTGAAACTGAAGTTTTAGAAAGAGGAAAATTGAGAGAATGAGAGAATGATATTCAAAAGAATTAATGGATGAGAATGTTACAAAACGACTTCAAGATAAGACTCCTCAGATTCTCAAAGCATAATGAATCTCAAGCAGATAAATGCAATAATCCCTATTTATAAGCATATTTATATGACCATGAAAAATGTTAAGGACATGGGAATTTTAAAACCAGTGCAAGAGAAAGAAAAAAATAAAAGATAAAATTATAATTGTTATCGTAACAAAATAAAAACTGGAAAAGAATAGAATAATATCTCTAAGTGCTAAGATAAAATAGCTGTCTTGCTTAGAAGCATATATACTTTTAAGTTATTGGTAAGGAATAAAGATACAATAAATACTTTAAAACCAACCAATCAACAAAACAAACAAGAAAAAAAAAATTGAACAAGAAGGAAATGATAGCAAGAAGATAGGACTAGAATTAAAAAAAGAAAAAAGAAGTAATATTTTTTGTAAAATTGTAGAAAACATGGGGAAACAATTTTTTTGATAGAGTAAAAAATAACAATAAGTAGTAATGATGAATTATTAGTATTAAAATACAAGATAAAACTAAATATAGTGTACTCTTCCTAATATTTATAAAGGGAGTATTCCAAGAAGTTTATAATTAGTAGAAGGGGAGAAATGAATCAAATTTAGATGTATAAAGTATTCCAAATGTCTAGAGTAATCAACAAATCAATAATATTTTATAACTTCAAATAATAAAGAGAGAAATAGGATTTTTTAAAAAGAGTAGTCATTCAAAAAAGGCAGAATGGATTTAAAAATAGGAAAAGTTAGATAAATAGAGATATCAAAATAAAATGCAAAAAACCTGAATATATAAAAAATTATAATAAATATAAATGAACTAGAGCTGATAACTAATATCCTAAATTATCACATAGGAATAACATGACAATTGAATATAATTACTATCATATAGGTGTATACCACTTGCTGAGACGAGATGTAACTCATATTAAGAGAAAAAAGAAGACCTTTTTAGAGAAGGTGATATATGAACTGAGTATCTGAATATATGAGGGAGTTTTCCAAGGACACAAAAAGAACAAGAATATTCCAGAAAGAAAAAAGGAACATTTATGAAGAAGAGTAATTGTGGAATATTTCTACCTTCCCCCAGTGCCCCCTAATTAATGAAAAATAGAAATAGAAAAATTTTTTTTTTAAATCCCTTTCCATTTTTCGAAGATGTAACTGTTCTAGAACCCCTTGCCCTAATGATCTTTTAAAATAGGAGGCATTTTCATTATCTGGGTTAGTTCCATAGAGTATTAGATCACTGATTTAGAAACATTGGCACTAGACCTCTATGTTTGTCAGGCAAGGTTGCCTTAAATAGAATATCACAAACTGTGTGGCTTTCCCAATAGACATTTATTTTCTCACAGTGTTAGGGTTTTTTGTTGTTGTTGTTGAGACCTAACTTTTTGGCTTGTAGAAGGCTACTTTATGCTGTGTCCTCACATAGCCTCTTTGCTATGCACACATGGAAAGAGAGAAAGAGATCTCTGGTATCTTTTTCTCTTCTTATAAGGAAAATCTTGAGTTTTCTGTGCATTCAATACCATCCTTTTGAACTTTGATATTAAGAAGTTCTTTACATCATGGCTGATGGTGGTAATAGGCAATAGGTTTTTCTTTCCTTTTTGTTTGTTCTTTTTTTGCTTGCTAGTTTAAAAATGTCCTTTTTAGCAAAATAAGGAGTTGGCAATAAAATCAATCTCATTTTTTTGGTATTAAATTGTGTTTTAAATTTTCATTAAATTCCAAAGTCTGGAAACTATTAGGTTAAACGACTCTTAAAACATCTGAAAAGATCTATGCAGCTTGAAATATAGTGTTTTCTAAAGGACTGCCTAAGAAACAAACACTTGGCTGGGCTCAGTGGCTCAGCCTGTAATCCCACGCCTTTGGGAGGCTGAGGTGAGTGGATTCCCTAAGCCTGCGGATTCGAGACCCACCTGGGCAGCGAGACCTCGTCTCTACAATAAATCAAAAAATCAGCCGCGCGTGGTAGCGCATGCCTGTAATTCCGGCTACGTGGAAGGCTGAGGCGGAAGGATCGCCGGAGTCTGGCAGGTCGAGGCTGTGGTGGCTGGGAGCAGCCACTGCACTCCAGTCTGGGTGACAGAGTGAGACCCCAACTCAAAAGAAAAAAACAAACAAACAAACACTTGCTTTAAGTAGAGCCAATCTTTAAAAATATGTAGAAAGTATTATCCAGTTGGGCAAATTTACTTCTTTTTTTTTTTTTTGATGCAGCAAACTTTATTGTTGCTTTATTTTAAGAAATTGCCACGGCCACACCAACCTTCAACAAACACAATCCTGATCAGTCAGCAACTATCAACATCGAGACAAGACCCTCCACCAGCAAAAAGATGAAGACTTACTGAAGGCTCAGATGATCATTAGCATTTTTTAGAAATAAACTATTTTTAAATTACAGTATGCACATTGTTATTTTCAGACATAATGCTATTGCACACTTAATAGACAACTTGTATATGCACTGAAAAAACAAAAAATGTTGTGTGATTTGTTTGACTGATGTTTGCTTTTGGCAGTGCTCTGGGACTGGACCTGCAGTGCCTCTGAGGTGTGCCTGCATGTTGTCCTCTAGCCTCCTTGGAAGAGGAAGGCAAGTACAAGACGAGTTGGTAGTGATTGTCAACTCATCAGTGTGCCTTCAAAGTTGTTGTTTCAATGTTTGGCGGTGTCATCGCATATCCACTTGGGACCCCTGGAGGGGCTTGGGTCTCACGATCCTTCTGATTCACTGAGAAAATGGTGAAAAAGCTATTATGAATTTATGAATGCTTTCACATAAATTTGGAGTCTTATTAATCACATCTATATATGTTTATTATTATTATCATCATTATAAATTCTATTTTGTTGTAGGAATGTGAGGTAGAACTGAGGATTAACTACATAAGTTGACTGCATGCAGGTAAAGTTTGAGTTTTCAACTGACCCTCACTCCCCCAGTAATGAACCAAGTACCCTTTGTGTTGTCACGGGCCTCCCTCCCTTTCACCCCTAATAGTGCCCAGTGACTGCTAATCCCTTCTTTCTCCTAATGTGATTAATGTTCAAGGCCCATTTATGAGTGAGAACATGAGAACATGTGGTACTCAGATCTTTGTTTCTGTGATATGTTGGTTTCCAGTATGTTGGTTTCCAGCTCCGTCTAATTTGCTGCAAAGTCTATGATTTGGTTCTTGTTTATGGCTGTGTAATACTCCATTGTGTATATGTACCACATTTTCTTTATCCAGTTCACTTTCGATAGG
Organism: Carlito syrichta; assembly: GCF_000164805.1. NCBI lineage: Eukaryota > Metazoa > Chordata > Mammalia > Primates > Tarsiidae > Carlito > Carlito syrichta. Next base: position 168,499 of record NW_007257542.1, read on the forward strand.
CAGTAGGCCTGGTTCTGTGTTTTTGCTATTGTGAACAGTGCAGCAATAAGCATATGTGTACAAGTGTCTTTTTTGTAGAACAATTTATGTTCCTCCAGCAGGAGAAGGATTGCTGGATCGTATGAAAGGTCAATTTTTAGTCATTTTAGAAATGGCCACATTGTTTTCCATAGCGGTTCAACTAGCTTACATTCCTACCAACAGTGTAGAAGCATTCCCTTTCTCCACACCTGCACCAGCATCTGTTGTTTTTTGACTTATTAATGATAGCCATCTTCACCGGAATCAGGTTGCATCTCATTGTAGTTTTGATTTGTATTTTTCTGATGATTAGTGAAGATGAGCATTTTTTCCTGTGTCTATTGGCTGCTTGTGTGTTCTCTTTTGAGAAGTGTCTGTGTCCTTTGTCCATTTTTTAATGGGTTGTTTTGGTTTTTTCCTTTCCCTTTGTTTGAACTCCTTGTAGATCCTGGATGTTAAGTCTTTGTCGCATGCATAATTTGCAAATATTTTTTTCCCATTCTGTGGGTTGTATATGTATATTTAAAAATAAGTCACATGCTTATGTGTAAAGTATTGTTATTTTACCTGCAAATAACATGCTTGGCACCCTGTGGATTCACTAAGCCCTTCCTGTGACCCTACTCTTCCTCATCCGTCACTGCTGTACAGCACAGTCTCCATTCTGAAACAAAGAGATAGCCATGTCACCACAACCTTGCCCAATTTTTTTTTCTTTTTTTTTTCCTTTTTGCTTATAGGAGAAATTCTAAAAGGTACTTTGCAACTGGTCCAACTGCTCTTTGTCCTCCTCTCTGGACACTGCCCCTTCTCACCTTGCACCAGTCTTAATAGCTGCTTTGTTATGCTCTGAGCCTTTGCATATGCTGTCCGCATTGATCATTCTTTCCTCTCTTCCCCACCCACTGAAGAGCTGCTCAAGCTTTAAACCATATCAGATGTCATGTTTTTTGTGTAGTAGCTTTTCCCAGGGCCCCAAGGCAGAGTGAGTGAGCCTTCCTCTGGCTCTTAAAGCACTTTGTTCCTTCCTATGGCACATTACCCATTTATTGTGATTGCTTGTGAGTTCCCCTGGGAACCAGTCTCATTATTCTTTCTATTTCTTAGGCCAAGAATGGAACCTGGCACATCGAGGGAATGTATTTATTTGTTTGTTTGTTTGTTTGTTTGTTTTAAAGATGTGGGGTACAATTCAGGATTAGATATATAAGTGATCACCATACAAGTAAAGTTTGGGCCTCCCTTTCATCCCCACTTTGCCTGGTTTGAGATCAGGTATTCTCATTGATGTTATGTGCATCCCCCTCGCCTTCTCCAAACTTACTTCTTCAGTAATTAATATATAAGCCTCTTGTTTTCAGAATAGTAAACTGAAACACAGGCATACAAACTTCCTATCAATTGTCTTCTTTCAGAGGGGAAAAATAGCACTGAATAATTCAGTTTCTTACATGTATATGTAAAAAAAATGCCTAGGTGCTTTCAAAACTCATTCAATATGTGTCTACAATTCAATCAATAAAAGACTGTAAAGATTAGTTTGTTTCCTGGAATAATTAAATTATTTAATATTACATGCCAACTGATACTTGGCAAATATGTTGTCATTGTCCAAGAATTATATAAGATACTAAACAATGGAATCTGATCATGCCCTATTCAATGTGTATCTCACATTTGGTTTTCAAGAAAAGGGAGTTTAAAAATGGAAGGTAACTATGTCTATGCCTATTATATCTAAGTTAACTGTAAATTAAAGCATTGAAAGACTTAAAGGATTTATAATTAAACAATATAGCCTAGTCTTTTTGTATTTATTTTCTGCATATACCATATTAGCGTCTCTAGATTGCCTATATTCTTCAAAAAATATTTTTTACATAGATGGTCATCTCTCATCTATTATTGTCAGAATACATAAATAATACCCATTAGTCTTGCCATAATGAAATGAGAGTTTGTATAATTTATGTGATGTGAACTGTCATTCATGTAGAAACTATGATGTACTTGATCATGAGGAATGGAATATAGAACATGGGTAGATGCACTTAACTTTCAGTGATTTTTCTAATAGACTCTCTGAACTACTAATTCCTATTATAAGCAAATATAAATATAAAGAAAACAGAGAACATAGGTGAGCTAAAGATAAAACTTTGACAACAATTTTATCTTCTTTTTAAAAGGCAGTCAATGTTCCTAAACTATTAATTCTCAAAGTATAGGCAACAAATTTTGGGGGGGTCCCCAAACACTTTAAGAGATTCCACTGGTGCAGTCAAGTCATTATTTGTCTCTTTCAAACCCACTTTCATACAAGTGTACAGTGGAGTTTTCCAGGATTATATATCATATAATGATATTGAATCATAAAATGTGCCCATATTTGGAAGATTTTCATAAATCAGTTGATCAGTATTTGTTTAGTGACCAACATATGATATGATTTAATCATACATGAGTAAAATCCACTCAAAGTGCAAGATAGACCAATGGGTTTCAATGCAACCGAGTAGGAAAAGTACTATGACACGTTTTCAGACTCCACATTTCAACTCACCTCCAAGAAACTACTATTGGTCAAGATTTGAGGCATATGAAAGAATATACAAAATTATCTGAAAAAAACATATTAAAACACACCCCCTTTTTTCAGATAGGTATTTGTGTAAATCAGATTTTTCTCTATACCTCAACCAAAACAACATATGGCAGTGACTTGAATGCAAAAGCAGATATGAAGGTCCAGCTATCTACTATTGAGTCAAACATTAAAGATGTATAATGCAAAATGTAAATCATGAAGTGGTCTGAAGCCAAAATTTGAGAACTGCCACCCTACTTATCAAAAAATAGCTCTTGTGTGATGAAAGGAAACTTTGTTCTAGAAGTGCATTTAAACTTAATTTAAAATAGATCTCCTGTTTTAAACACTACATAAAAATTAGAGTAAGACTATTTATCAGGTTTTTTAGAGAATCCTGGAGGGTGAAGGCAATTACTGGGCTGTAATTCATAATGTGAACCTGGTATAAGTACATATACACATGCCCACTTTTACTTATAACAGTGAGAAACACTAAGTATGTAAGCCTAATTAAGTGACCAGCATCTAAATTTAAATCTACATTTAGATAATACAATTAAAATGAATCAATGAATAAAAAAATATTATACACATGCTTAAGCATTTCTATATAATTGCCAATCACAGAACATATTTTCTGAATTCTTTATTCCTCTAATCTTGCTAACTTTAATTTGGGGCCTTTACTCAAAGTGTCTGCATTAAAAAATATTGATAAATGTGCCGGGCTCGGTGGCTCAGCCTGTAATCCCGCACCTTTGGGAGGCTGAGGTTAGTGGATTGCCTGAGCCCGCGGGTTCGAGACTCACCTGGGCAGATGAGACCTCATCTCTACAATAAATCAAAAAATAAGCCAAGCATGGTAGCACACGCCTGTAATTCCGGCTACTCAGAAGGCTGAGGCGGAAGGATCGCTGGAGCCCAGCAGGTCGAGGCTGCGGTGGCCAGGAGCGGCCACTGCACTCCAGTCTGGGCGACAGAGTGAGACTCCAACTCAAAAAAAAAAAAAAAAATTGATAAATGTAACTATTACAACACAAAGTACCATCAGTGATGTTAATGGAATCAAAGATGATAAAAAAGCAGTTAATAAACCCCTTATGTTGAGGAAAATGATATTTAATTCAGGGCTAACATTCTTTGTGAAAATCAATTAGAATAATGACATGTTTTGTGTTTGCTTAGCTAGTAATGAGAAATATACAAATTAAAAGCCAATCATTCAGCCATCTCATAGGAAAAGATAGATTAAACTTTTTTTACTGCCAAACAAACCATGAAGAGACGATTTTATATCAACATAGAGAATTAATGATATTGTATATAACCCCATCTTCCACAATCCTTCTGTCAAGTCAGACTACATTTACTATAGATTTTTCCTCCGAAGTGTCTTTTTAATCATGTTCCCACTCTGTTCCCATTGTCTTAGTCCCTAACTGTTCTTCTCTGCTTGTAATATACCTACTGAATATCTCCGACTTTAATATTCCTTTACACAGACACCATAATCAAAATCAGAGGGGGAAAAAAATTACCCGTATCTGCTCAAATCTATCCAAGTTTCAAAAGCGCCAGCCTACAAACTTTGAGTCCATACTCCTTGACTTTGCATGAGTCCCCTTTCAGTCTGTCCCCTTCTCTCTCTTCAGATCTTCTTCATTTGCTTTTGGCAATGATTTTAAAATCAACTAAATCTAACTGTATTTGAAATGTCTTCTTCCTTAACTGTTCTCACCCTACCAGACACCTAGTGAGAACATTAGTTAAGTACATAATTCATACATGGGGTTTTATAGATTCTAATTTTGGAAGAAACAGGAATTGTTGTATCTCCATTGTTTTCCTCCCAGTCTCAAGTTGACGTTAAATTCTAATAGTCATAGTCCCCATTATAGAACATTTGCAATGTGCTAAATGCTTTAACTAGGTAATGGGAGCAACCAAATTGCTCAAAAAACTCAGATGTGCTAAAAAACAAAAGTTCCATATTTAGCCTATCTTACCTTTTCATTAGCTTATCTGTTGGTGATGACAAAAAGCAAACAAACATATAAAAACAATGTTTAAATTATATTATGTTGAATTTAAACTTATTTTCATCCAATAATTCAAATACTATGTCTAGATATTCAGTTTTTGGTAGTAACTGTCAATTTCTTCTGTCTCTGAGCCTCTTACTTTTAAATTTTTTAAAATTTTGAATATATGGGATACAATTCAGGGTTAGGTATACAAATGTTCATTATGCAGGTACCCTTGTTGATGAGGTGTGCCCTACCTCCTGGCAGTTTCCCACTATTGCCAGTCCTACCCCTGCCCTCCCCTGGCAGTTTCCCACTACTGCTGATTCCTTTCTTGTAGTATTACAATAGTTGTTCAAGGTCTGCTTATGAGTCAGACCATGTAATACTCGGTTCTTCGTTTCTGTGATAGATTACTCAGTATTATAGACTTTAAGTCCATCCAAGTTGCCACGAAGTTCATAATTTTGTCCTTCGTTATGGCTGTGTGATATTCCATTGTGTATATGTATCACATTTTAAAAATCCAGTCCTCTTTTGATGAGCAGCACAGTTGGTTCCCTGTTTTTGCTGTTATGAATAATTCAGCCCCTTTCTTAAACATGGTTTCTATTAGGCATACTGACTCAGATATCTTACATGCAACCTGAAGTCAACATAGCCAGAGCCGTGTGCTTCTTCATTATCTTCCCCTTTATCCACTACCCTGTTTGTTCCCCTCTATTCCTTATTTCTCTTAACAATTACTCAGATAAAAAATCTGGGAGGTCTTATCTACCACTTTACAAAAGCAAACAAACAAATCCTGTTGAATTGATGCTCTAACAATTTCTATTCATATCCTCCTTCTCTCTAGCTCTTCTTCTTGTGCCCTAGGACCCAACTTAAGAATCACTACTTGGTTATTGGAAAAGCCTGCTTCTAGTCCTGCCACCTTCAAATTCACCCTCCAAGCTGTGTCTGGCTTGCTCTGTTTATAATGCAAGTCTGATTGCACCACTAGTTTGCTTGAAGCCCTACTGATGATGGACTAGATCCCAAGAGTCTTAGCTTGGTATTGAACATGACATGAGTAACATCTTTTCAGTTACATTTACCACTACAGTATTCTCTATCTTACAAATGATACTCTCATAATATGAAAATGTCTGGAATTCTCCTCAACCTCCATGCTTTTTAAATATCTTCTTCTCTTCAGTGGTGGCATTCCCTTTTTCTAGAGTGTCTTTTCTACTTTTATTTATCTGGCTAACTGTGACTCATTTCAAGTACTTGATATTGCTTAGTTAACATTATGTAATAGAATAATGGCATTATTCTATTTTATACATGTGTTTCTTCTAAAACTTATTCAGGACAGATTTGTGTTTGGGCAGAAAACTGCATTCATTTATTTTATGTGACTTTCCAACTCTAAATTCTACACTATGTGATTTCCCTTACTAGTTACACCCACCTCAGTCCTCTCAAACTCAGCTCCCCCGTGCTTTCAAAACTCTGTCTAAGGCTTTATCAACTGTTTTTAGAAAGAATTCAAAGACAACATTTCTACCAGCTATTTGGATTTGTATTAAGTGCAAAATTTAGATAAGTATCTTCATAAACATAAGCCAAGATCCTCTCCCTTCATGAAACTACTTTGAAAGAGATTGGCTGATTCCCCCCACTTTGCCAATTTTATAAAATTCTCAGTGTTTCCTCCAAAACATTTCTATAAACAAGTAAAGTTGGCAGAATATACAGACTTATAAAGATTTGGGAGCCTGTAAAAGATATTATATTTAACTAACTTAAACCTCATTTTTTTTTTTATAAAGAAAGAAGCTCCAAAAATTTACTGAAGAGTATGTTGCTGATGAGTTTACTAATGAGTTGCTAATGTTTCTGCTGCTCATGTGTAGGTGTGTATGTATATATATATACACACACACACACACACACACACACACACACGTATACTACGTAGTAGTCCTTTCCTAGGTTTTAGTAAGACGGAAATCACTCTTTCACCTTGTTCATTCTTTCCTTAAAAAAAAAAAAAACAAAAAAAACCTACACCATCTGATTTTGTGTCTGCACTAGGGGCAAAGGTAAATGTTGACTGAGTGAGTGACTGGCTCCTCCTATCACAACGTCCCTAAACTAGTGCTAAGACATGTCGCTGCCCATGGTCTTGTTTCTACTGGCATGAATCTCATTCACTCACGTCACTGGCAGCTATATCCAGGGACTTGTGGTCAGAATGGAGTCTAGTATGCTGTTTTTTTCTAATGATTCTAATTGACATTGCTCTGGCTTTTATTCCCCTCCAGTGTGTGACTGGAAGTCTCTTTAACAGTTGAAATAGTGGTCATCCCTATCTATCACCATACACAAAAATCAACTCCAAATGGATCAAAGACCTAAATATAAAACCCCAAATGTTAAGAATCTTAGAAAATGCAGGAGGCACCCTTACAGAAATCAGAATAGATAGTCAATTCCTGAGCAAAACCCCAAGTGCCCATGCCATACGAGATGAGAATGACAAGTGGAACCTGATCAAACTGAAAAGCTTCTGCAAAGCATAAGAAACCATCACAAGAGCAAGGAGACTGCCCACAGAATGGGAAAAAAATATTTGCCAACTGATTGTGACAAGCCCTAACATCCAGGATCTATAAGGAACTCAAATGTGCTGAAAGGAAAGAAAACGAACAGTCCCATTAAAAACTGAGCAAAAGACATTAATAGACTTTTCTCAAAAGAAGACATACGAGCAACCAACAGACATGTGAAAAAATGCTCAGCCTCACTAATCATCAGAGAAATGCATATCAAAACCACATTTAGATACTACCTATCTTCAGTAAGAATGACTATCATTAATAAAACAAAAAGCAACAGATGCTGGTGAGGATGAGGAGAAAAGGGACTGCTTCTACACTGTTGGTGGGAATGCAAACTAGTTCAACTTCTATGGAAAACAGCGTGATGACTCCTAAAGAACTAGAAATTGGCCTTTTTTTCGACCCAGCAATCCCCCTTCTGGAAATATACTCAGAGGAACTCAAATCACTCTATGAAGAGATACCTGCACACACGTTTATTGCAGCACTATTTACAATAGCAAAAACATGGAGCCAACCGTGCTGCCCATTGAGTCAATTGGATTTAAAAAAATGTGGTACATATACATGATGGAATATTATGTAGTCATAAAGAAGAACAAAATTATGGACTTTGCAGCAACTTGGGTGAATTTAGAGTCGATCATACTCAGTGATCTATCACAGAAACAAAGAGCAGAGCACCACATGTTCTCACTCATAAGCGGACCCTGAACACTTATTATAATACTGTAAGAAAGGGATTGGCAGCTGGGCTCGGTGGCTCAACCTATAATCCCGCGCCTTTGGGAGTCTGAGGTGAGTGGATTGCCTGAGCCCGCTGGTTGGAGACCCACCTGGGCCGCGAGACCTCATCTCTACAATAAATCAAAAAATCAGCGGGTCATGGTAGCGCATGCCTGTAATTCCAGTTACTCGGAAGGCAGAGGCGGAAGGATCGCCGGAGCCCAGCAGGTCGAGGCTGCGGTGGCCGGGAGTGGCCACTGCACTCCAGTCTGGGCGACAGAGTGAGACTCCAACTCAAAAAAAAAAAAAAAAAGAAAGGGATTGGCATTAGCCAGAAACTTCCAGGGGAGTGGGGCACATAACATCAATAAGGGTACCTGATCTCAAACCAGGTGAAATGGAAACCAAAGGGAGGCCCAAACTTTACCTGTATGACCACCACTTGTATATCTAATCCTGAATTGTGTCCCACATCTTTAAAATAAATAATAAAATAAAAGCATGACATAAAATGTAAAAACAAATAAATAGTGGTCATGTATGCACTGGAGAGGCAGACAGTATTAAAATTTGTCATTTGTGGGCCACTGTGAGTGACTAATTCCTGTTTCTTCCTTTCCTAGCTTCAATATGTGCTTTATGATCATTGTAGACTTCTGCAATTACTCTAAAAAAATGAACACTTTTCTCAAAAGAAGAAGTGCTAGAATGGATTAGTCTTCTTTGTGTCTTTGATGAAAGGTGTTGCATACAATTTGTGCCTCATTTTTGAAACAGTAAGGGTGTTCTTATCAACTGCCCTCTGTAAGAAACGGATTCAGTGGTCTTGCCTCAAGCTCTTTTGAGAGGGAATCAGAAAGAGATTCAGAAAGAATTACATTTTTCCACCTGAGCTCCACCATTTGGTCTACCTGATGCACACCTGTAAACTCAGTACTGGTCCAATATCCCAGACCAGTTCCGACTGAGGCAGGAGGTATTGAAGAAGCTCTTTTCCATGCTATCATATGTCTTGCTTAATCCTAACCCTCTCAATCTGGTCTCCTGAGCCCTTGTTTTATCTCCATGTAAAAAAATAAGTTAAGATAAAATACGTGGTGGCTTTGACTGTTTCTTTGGTTTTTATAAATAGAGGCATTTTAAACAGTGTATTCAGATTAAATTATTATAAGTATTTAGTAAAGTAGAATAAAATAATCTAAACATTTCAAACAACCTAGGAGATGTGGTTATTCAAAGAAAACTCATAATCATGTTTCCTGTTATTCAAATAATTATTTCCTATTTTACCTGTTTTGAAAGTTGCATTTCTACCTAACCTGTGCTATGTCTGTATTTCTATGTTAGCTATAGCCAACCAAAGTCATGTGGTAAACTGAATTAGGCATTAGAATTGAAAAAGAACTGTTCTTTTAAATATTCAAATTTAGATATAGAAAAATAAGTTTCATACTCACTCTACAATGAATGTTTACTTTAAAGTAGTGAGGATATTTTTTTCCTTCCCTTTCCATAGATACCTCTAGACTCAAGTTTTTAGTGACCAGCAGAGGGCGCGAAATACACAGGTTAGGGTCTTTAAATCCTTCATGACTGATCTATCCCTTCCCCTCTTAAAGTAAGCGTGCTTGCTCCTCCACCACCACCATCACCACTACCACCTGGTACAACCCAGCCCCAGTCAAATAAAAAGAAAGAAATTGACCTTCAGCTGGAGACTAAACCTACACCAGTGCTCTCAGTTTAGATGATTGTTCTGATACAAAAATTGTCTTAAGCTGAAATTTATATCCAAGAAGACAGATGGATTTGGCAAAAAATTTAAATTATCTTTTGCTCAGACATTTTTTCCCCATTGTACACAAATTCTCACATATATAAAGTAAAATTTAATCCACATGTTTCTGATATTATGCCATTGAAAATTTACCTTTTCAGAACTCTTGCTTTTATAAAAAATTAGGAGGCTTTGCATAGATTCCTTATGTGCTCTTCTTTCAACAGAAGTTCGATTTTATAATATTTTTATGGCTTTGTGTGTTTGAGTCAAGAAACCACTAGAGCAGATTCTCTAGGGTATTTCATATAAGCAAGTTATTTTCTTAGATATGATGTCATACAAAAAAATTCTGGATTAATAAAACTGTAATATTAGAGAAAAATGAAAAAGGAATTAAAAATACCAACCTAGTGCAGGTTACCAAACAATATCCTTCTAAAAATGAAGGTGATTTTTCCCCCTTAGCAATGGAAGTGGGAGTCTCCCAAGAGAACCCTGAAGAAAGAGAAGAAGAAAGTTTAAAAAAAACAATAACAGCTTGTTAGAGGAAGAAAATCACACATTGATGAATTCCCATGATTTTTAGCATAACCACTCTGCTTACCTACTGATGCACAACCACCGTGCTTACCTACTGATCCTTGTATCATCTCTGTAACAGGAATGTAAGTCCCGAATCATGGCCATCAGGGAAATTATCTTCTTCTTCCCTCTCCCCATCTCCAGGTCTCTCTGCTGTCCCACATGGATGAAATGGTGAAGGGAAGGAGTGGCCTTTTTCAAATTACCTTCTCTCCCAAAAGACAGGTACATTCACAAACACACATACTTGTGTTTTTCTCTTCAAGAACCCTACCAAATAAAAGAACTGAGAAATGCCATTGCTTGCCTTAACGTGTGCTGATAAAGTAAATATAAAATATAATTGTATTAATATTTCAAAAAATACAGAAAATGATCTTAAAAGGAGTAACATTAATACAAACAAAAGATACTAGGTAATGCTAATGGAACTAATTTCACTACTCACTAATGGGTGGCAATGGAAAAGACCATTGGATTTGAGTTATTATCTCTTTCATCTGTCACTGTCATTGTCATTTTATGTAAATTATTTTTGGCTCTTAACTGATCTATCAACCTTCAGCGGGCTTCCTCATTTCTTTATGCATCACAAAATGCACACTTAATCCTGTGACCCCCAACCTTAAACTTTTTTATTGTCCCCCAATAGTTTTTATCTTCAGGAAGCCAAGTCCAAAAGGAGAAGTTCATAGTCAAGAAAGCAGCCCACACAATACCTCGTGTTCTGGCCCTACTCAGTGCTGCCTCCAAACGCTCGTGCCTGCTTCCCTGACCCCTCTGCACCCACCTTCCTTTATTTCTGCTACATATGGGAATCTTGGAGAAAGGTAAGGAGGTGGAATTCGATATAAAGACAATAAGACATGGGTCCTGCTTTCAAAGAACATCAAGTCCTACTGGAAAGGTTAAAACAGGATATGTATTCATAGTAAGACAAGTGAAAATTCCTAAGAAATGACAGAAATGATAAATAGATGCAAAAGTAATAGAGTTTCTGTAAGCCAAAAGATGACAAATGTGGGAACTTTGAAAAGTTCCTGAGACATCTGTCAAAAGTTTCAAAGTGCTGTAGAATGAGCCTTAAAAAAATATTTTTATGGATACTTTTACACAGAATCAGGTTAATAAGAGACCAGGCAAAATTGTCACAAAAGTATTAGAAATTTCACCAAGGGGATGAGAATCACAATGATATTTATCAGGTAGGTAGAAAAAGGAAAGAAAGTGATATATAATGTATATATTATTGATATGTATTTTGTGTATATTAATATATTATAGAAAAAATATTTTACAGAAAATGGTGGAAGATATGCTGAAAGCAGGCAAAACATAGAAAAAAAATAAAATTTCTACTTTAAGTTAAACAGGAGAGAGGAGGAGAGACAGAGAGAGAGAGAAAGAAAGAGAATTGTCCCTTAAAATTATTGATTTGAATCTATATATAGGAGGTAAGGCAGCTTCTGGCTCATTTTCAAGAAGATGATGCTTTTATTCTGATTTTCAGAGGGCTGTGTTATTGATAAAAACAGTTTCAACTGGTATAATATTTAGTTAATCTATCTGTGTGACTAAGTGACTTTTTTTTTTTTAGAGAATGTGCCTACAGTTGTCAATTAGATTAAACTATAATTGTATATGCTGGTTGAATTTAAGCACACTCTGTCTATTGGCCCATGTAAGGCTACTGAAAATTTTAGCATCCCATGAAAGCCCTGAGCACAAAGTTCAAGGCATTCTGTATTTGATACATAGACTGTCAGATAAAAGACTGTTAGATGAAAAGAAATGTGAAGCTCCATCAGCTTAGTTTCTCCATTTGCAAGTTAAAACCTGAGGCCAAGCACGATCCTCAAACCTTATTAGAATTTTATTTTTTATTATAACAACTAAGAATAAACAAAGAGTTCCTGAATTCTCATTGAGTTTTAATTCTCTTATTCTTTTCCTATGTTCTTGTACAAAACAACAAGAATCTCTAACAAAATCATCACATCTAAACTTAGTTCCCTGGAAATATATAATTAACCCTTACTCCACTTAAATGTATATGTAAGTGGTCATGAATATATAAGATATCTCTACTCTTCAAAAATAAGTTATTTTGACATAGGAAAAATCTAGGGTTAATGATGATGAAACATTTACCTTATTCATTTGACTGCAAATAAAACATAAAAGTTCATGTAAAAGTCTTTAAGCATGTTTAACAATGATAATAAAAACATATAAATGTAACATCTTCTTAGGAAAGGATATATTTTAGAAAAACATGTAAATTATTTTCCCAATTTGCATTGCTTTAAAAAAATTATTATAGTTACATTTATTGCAAATGTTTTTCTGCAAGGCAATATCATATAAAATTTATTTGTATTTATGTATAGGGCTTCAGTGAAAATATATAGACTTCGACTGTCAAAAATCTCAGACATAGAATGAAGTCAGGGAAGGATGTATACAAATTAAGGATAATGACTATCATGGACAACCACAGTTCAATATATTTTGCTATTGTATATATATTTTACTATTGCCTTCTTGTCTAAAAGATTATATCAAACTAAGTATATAACCAAATCTGTAATATTTTTTCAAGAGGCTTTGCTATATATTCAATTAAAATATTAAACATATTCTAAACAAAAATAAGACATTTACCCAAAGTTCATTTTTTGTATTTTTGATTTAGCCCATGTAAGGCTACTGAAAATTTTAGCATCGCATGAAATCCCTGAGCACAAAGTTCAAGGCATTCTGCATTTGATACAAAGACTGTTATATAGAAGACTATTAGATGGAAAGAAATGTGAAAATCAGCTTAGTTTCTCCACTTACAAGTTAAAAGCTGAGACCAAGCACAATTCTGAAACCTTATTAGAAAGATATTTTCCAATCAGTTGTCAGACCCTGTAGACTGTATCTTGACTGTTGGGTCTTTGCTCTGCAGAGTAGAGTCATGGGGAAAGATAAGAATCAGATTGGTAGCTAGATCTAGGTTGGAAAGCAATACCAAAGTGCTTGATAGGAGAAAATAAATTAATATTCAGAAGAACATGGCACTAAAAGGAGGAAACACAGCCTGGGACAGGAAATGTAGTAGGGATGGGTGTATTCTGAATTTTGGAAACTAGTGGGAGTAGAAAGAAATTTTGAGAGAAATTACCATATGTGTATGAATCTAAGAGAAATTTAAAAGAGGATTTAAAAAATTTTTGACTGTACATAATCCCCCATAAGATTTTTCCTGAGTAATGACAGGAAATATCTAAATTATTTTTCATTAAAATTAGAGACCACATTGTTTTGCCTAACTTATTCCATGAATTCTACTTTTTAAATTATTTTCTACCTGATAGTACATGTGCCTAAATATTTTCCTTTTATATAGTTCTTAGTTATTGTACACTACAGCATTCTTTTCATTTTTGGTTTTAAAAAAACTCAAAAGTTTTTTTAAAGCGCTGTCTAACTGAAATGAAACCAACATATTTCTTTAAAGAAATTACTTAGGAAATTATTAAGGGAAAATATATAGTAGGTTTTTGTATGAACAACACATTTAGATTGTAGAAGGGTTACTTACTGACTCAAGATGTCTGTAGATATTGCTGCAAAACAAATGTGCACCCAGAAACTGATACAATTTGGAAAAGAATCATTTTGAAAGTCATTATATTATGTTCTTAGTAATTTGAGTTTTGTTAATTCTGAGTTATTGTGTTTTGGATGAAGTAGATAAAATTTGTATGTTGTCAGAATGAGAAAAAAAGAGTTCCACATAAATAAACTCTGTAAAGGAATCATTGCTTTAAATATAATTTTCTAGAGAAAATATTATCCTTTTAAAATTAATTTTTTTAAAAGCTATAGTTGGATAATACAGAATAACTATGCATGTACATGCATATGTTTGAAATATATAGTAAAGTGTACACATATATATGTTAAAATTCACCTAACATTTACATTCCTGAGTCAAATTATGTTATACAAAAAAGTTTTAGGAACGGGGATGATTGTCTTTGGACTGATGTACGTTATACATTGATATATAATAAGAAGTGAACAGGATATTTTGTGTGCATATTTTAATATATATTTCATTTACTTGGAAACAAAAAAGTTTTTTTGAAAAATAAGTAAAAAATAATCTAAATGTACTCATTTCTGATAGGAGTTGTTTTTACTAAACACCATTTCCCCACACTATCTAACTTTGTATTGAACACTTTGTTTTGCTTGTAGTTCATCTTCCTAATTTTCCTCTTCAGGTATCATGAATAGTTAAATGTTCTCAAAAGACTCTAACCCAGAGCATTGCTTCTTTTCCTTTGTAACCATAACACGGTAGCTATGCTTCTTATTTTATAATTAATCCCATCTTTTAAGCAGTACAGTGACTTATGCATTGTGGTGGTCTATTTTTTGTCTCCTAAACCAAGTACAAGTTCCTTGAGAATGAAACATTTCTTCTGGTACCTACCAAAGCATCTTGCTCAAAATTTTATATTTTTTGTCTGAGTGGTTTTGTTAATCAGAAAAAAATAATTCAGAAAAGATGCACTGAAAAATAAACGGCACATAGTCCTTCATTAATGAGTTACCTATACCTTATTTTTTAAAAAACTTAATCAACAACATTTTAAATATTTTTGCTAGAACCATCCAGTAGTCTTAACTTGGATAATTCGTAGTAGCTACCGTAGCAAGCAATTGTAAAAATCTCAGTTGCTTAATGCAATAAAGTATTTATTTCCCACTCATGCAGACCGTGATATAATCTAGGGTTGTTCTTCTCCAATGATGACTCAAAGATTTAATTATCCCATGGTATGGCCTCAGTCACATGTAAGAAGAGAGATCAACCTGCAGGTCTCCAAGGAGATTTGGAGTTCAGGGTTGGAGGTAGTATGTATCACTTATACTCACCTATCACTAGCCAGCTCTTGTTCCCTAAGCCCAACCTAAATGCATCAGAAGCTGGGAAATATAGCCTTCCTCAGGTCCCAGGAAGAGAAATTGGACTTTTTAGAAGATCTAGACAGACCGTATAATATCTTGACTTTGGTTCTGGAGAGGAAAGATTCACTCTGAAAGTACAAGCTATAGAAGTAACAGAGCTGGAAGAAGAATTCAAAAGTGAGGTAAGCTAAGAAGGAGCACTTGGCTGGTAGCGTAGGGGTAACCACTGGATAATCTTTCATCTTAGCAAACACCTGATGGGGCAAGTTGTACAAAGGTGTGCTATGAGAGCCCTGACAGAAGAAAGACTTCTACCAAAAGTAAGGCCTTCAAAAGATGTGGGGGAAGCAAATAATCAAACCTTCCTTCAATAAATTTGCTTATATTTATCTGGGCCTAAGCAATATGTGAAGACTTCAATAATATTAACTAGATATCTAAAATTGTCCTTCTGACATGATGTCCTATAATCTCCACACAAGTGACCAAAATATTGTTTTTATATATCCCTGACTTCACCTGAATCCAACCCAACTGCTATTGAATAGCCTCCTAATTTGTAGCTCTGGTTCTCTCCTTGTACTTCTACAATCCATTGTTAACAGCAGAACCAGAATAATCCTTTACAAGCAAAATTTATATTGTTTTTCTAATTAAGCACAACCTTCTATAGGCCCTCTACATGCCAAACTCCATTCTAGTTGCTCCACAATATTAACTCATTTAATTCTTATAGCAATCATATGAGGTAGATGCTATCATCATCTACACATTACAGTGAGGAAACTGAGGCACAGAAATTTTAAATAACTTTTTCATAGCATATAGCTAGGAAATAACAGAATGGGTCTGTACCTAGGTGGGCTGGCTCCAGAGGCCATGAATCTAACACCAACTCCCTATTAAAGCCTTCGGTAGCTTCCTATAAATCCCTACTGTGACCCTACACAGGGATGATTATCTTTGGACCGATATATGCAGTACATTGATAATCTGTCCTGTGCTGATCTTTACAAGCTCATCTCTTACCATCTCCCTCTTCTTTTCCTGTTGCAAATCAAGTACTTCCAGCATGAAGGTTTTTGCATTGGCTGTTTCTGCTGCTATAATATCTGTCCTCTTGATCATCACCTGACTGACTTCTCCTTGGCCTTCAGAGCCCAATTTAAATGTTACCTCCTAACAGAAGACTTCATGATTCCAACGGAAAAAAAACACCCCATTACCATCAAATAGAACAACTCATTTTACATTTTGTGGGAAGTACAACTCTCTGATATTTTTATTTATGCATTAACTTATTATTATCATCTTCTTTCCCTCCTATGATAATGAGAGCTACATGAGAACAGGGACTTTGTCTCTTTTATTGCTCTAGTCCCAATAATATTGCTTTCCCATCTTTCCTAAATCATCAAACACATAGAAATTGCAATGTTTATTTGGTACTTTGGGGTAAATTGGAAGGGATTTGGTACATTTATTTGAGGCTTAATGAAAAAACTGTTAGAGTCATTATATAATTATAGGGCAGAACATAAATACTAGGAATTATTAATACATTAAATATTAAGCTTATATAAAGTTTTCAAATATAACATTACACACGTTTAATTTAAAATGTGAGCTAGCTTTCATAAACATACTCTCTTGTACTAGACTTTATGCTTGAAATAGCTGCAAGATTACTGATGACTTTTTAATGATATCTTTATATTCTTGATAGTATCAATGAGAAGTTTTCACAAAAATAGATGCTAAAAAATTTGCAACAGAAGAATCTATTTATAGTAGCTAACAAGTATTTATTATTTTTATTGATAAACATAATGTTGGAATTTCTTGGTATAATGCAAATAGTAGTTAAGATTCAAGTTTTTTCATATCCAGAATAATGAAGGAAGCCCCAGTTTGCAGAATATATATGTATCTTCAGAGCCATCATTCCAAGCTAACCAGGATGCTATTGACAAAGGCATGTCTGCCCAAATGAATGTAACCATCTGACATATGTGATGACAGACATTCAGTGGTGCCACTTGGTGCTCTAATCCTTAGGAACCCTCAGCTGGTTTCTTTGCTTCCCCTTCCCTGATAAGTCATAGATTGGGTTGCACATTTTTCTCCATGGGTATCAGCCACACACATTCTTCATCAGGTCAGTGGATCTCATGTTCCTGATGAATAGAGAAGAGCTCTACAGCTTACTGTTTAGGTGATAGATTTTTCCTTAGCCATGATCAGAAAGTAGAAGAAATCCATGAGATTCTGATGCTGCTTCTCATGCATTCTGCCTGCGATGACCATGGGAGCACCCATGAGGATTTCCTGAGGAGGCTATTCAGTAATTGGCTGCTGGCTCCAGTGAGCTCTGACCTCTCAGAAGGCTAAGAAGAGTACATCTTGAGGCAGACTATTGGCCACATGAGAGTCTTTGAGTCAAAAATTTCTTCCCAAAGTGTGCTCCATACAAGCATGATCAATGTCACTTTGGAGTTTGCTAGAAACGTGGGATCTTAGTCTTTACCCCAGTGTATCTGAATCTTCGTTTTAATAAGATTCACTCATAATTATATGCACATTCAATTTTAAGAAGCACTGCTTTAGAACACTACTCAGACCATAGCATGTTGACAATTGGTATATATGAAATAATATGGTATGAATTATATATAGTGAAAGTGCAGAAAACGAAAAGGATATTGTGATAGTTGATGCTATTTTTTTAAACTTTCTCCATGATTCACCTCTACACACACACACACACACACACACACACACACACACACACTCACACACTCAGGGTTTATTTGAAAATTACATGCAAATGAAGGTGGTTGAAGTAAGACAAAATTTATCATGATGATACTACTTGCAATTTTTTGTTGTTTTGTTTTGTTTTTTTAGTTGGGGGTCACATTCTGTCACCCAGGCAGAAGTACAGTGTCATGATCATAGCTTACCACAGCCTTGATCTCCAGATGATCCTTGCGTTTCAGCCTTCTAAATAGCTACGGTACAGGTGAGTACCACCACAATTTTTGTGTGTGTGTGTGTGGAGATGAGGTCTCACTCTGTTGTTGCCCAGGCTGGTCTTGAACTCCTGGTCTCAAGTGATCCCTTGACCTCTGCCTCCCCAAGTGCTAGAATTACAGGCATGAGCCAATGTGTCTGGCTGACTTTCAGTGTTTATAATTGTATATAATTTATTAAGTCATTACTGTTTGCTTTGTCCAGTCATCTTTCTGAAGATGATTACTTTCATAAAACACATGCCAGTCTACCTCCTTTGTTTTTTGACATGTTTCAGCATATATATATATTACATATATATATTACACACCCACACATATATTTATTGAAAATGCACATGATACTTTTAACTATAATGTGTAAGCATATTTAAGACTGGCTCAAAGTAATACCAATTTTTCAAAAAATCTATGTCTAATTTGCCCAGTCACACAATTTGCCAATTCTATAAAACATTCATCTTTCCAGCTTTTCTTTCTTTCTTTCCTTTTTTAAAACTTCCTCCCCATTTCCTAACTGACCTTAAAAATGAATATTCCAGTAATTGAGACATCAAGTATTTGCAACTTCAGGCTGTTCTGGGACTCTCTCAGTACTTCAAAGGTCAATCAAAGTTAAAGGAAATTGTTAAACCTCATTTTGCATAAATCAACACAAAATCATTTTTTTGCTGATATCCCTGATTATGTTTATTAAGTATCACTGGGACTTTTCCAAAATGATTTATAAGTTACAGTGTCTAGCTAATTCTGTTAACTCTTCATTCAACAAGTATTTCCTGGATTTCTACTGCAGAACGACACTTATCTAAGATTCTTAATCTGGTAGAAAATCAGGTTATGCTACAGAAACAAAGAATCCTCAAATCTTAGTGGTATATCAAAGGGACTGTTTTATTTTTCACCCAGAGTACATATCAATTGAAGATCAAAGTAAAGTTTACCACTGTAGTCATTCAAAAACCCAAATGGGTAGACATTCTACTTCATACTTGTATCCCATGACAGAGAATAGAAAGGAAGTGAACCATAAATTATGTCCTAACGCTTATGCCTCTGAGTGTCCTATATCACTTCTCTCACATTTTATTGTCCAAAGTAAATCATAAGGCTATGCCTAACTTTCAAAGGATTGAGAAATGCTACCACGAGTCCAAAAAAGATAGAACCATGTGTGAATAGTTCTAACATCACAGGCCATCTATGGAGAACCCAAAAGACAACAGTTTGTTTTCCAAGGCCTTAGAAGCTAATTACAAAATAAGATGCATAGGGTGGGGGACCCTCAAAAACCTGGAATTTATTTATAAAATATTGTGTATTTATTCTTGCATATTTAAACTTTAGTTACGTTCAAATTACTCTCCATTTGATGTAATACACCTATTAAGATGCTTTTTCCACTGCTCAAAGCAGTTTTTGAACTCATCAGTTTTAATGCCTTGTAGTGTTCCTGCCATTTTTGTTTCACCTCTTCCACATAAGCAAAATGTTTCTCTCTGAGGACTCTTTTCATCTGGGGAAACAAAAAAAGTCACTTAGGGAGAGATCTGGTGAATAGGGAGGATGGGGCACAGGCGTCATTGCTGTTCTTGGTCAAAAACTGCTGAACACCCAGCATGGTGTGAGCAGGTGTATTGTCATGGTAGAAGAATCAGTCACCTGTTTGCCACAACTCGGGATGTTTGCGACCTTCTCAAAACTTCCAGATAAAAAACAATACAATGAGTTCCTAGAACACTTACATAATGCAGGGATCCTGTACTACAAGGGGCACACCTTCCAAAAAATAATTTCAGATTTTGTGGGGGAGGGTCCCCCCATATATATAAACAGAGTTGCTTATCAAGTAAAAGATGTTCTAAGAGTCACAGTGTGTATGAGACGTGTTTAAGAAGTTCGGAGATAAAGGGAAAAAATGTGAACTAGTAAGTCAGGAAAATGTATGGACAAGATAAGAACATGCATAAATTATTAGATACAGAGAGGGAAATGGAAGGAGTAAGGATATTCACGACTGGAATCAAATTGAATAAGTCAGTGGGGGTGGGGAATGCAAGGCAAGGAAAGAGGGTATTAGTTGACCTTAAAAATCTTTGAAAATGCTTGTCATAAGAGGAGCAAAGAGTCTTTTGAACCTGACATAAGGTAAATCTGGACAGGCAGAGCAGGAACAGACTATGAAGAGACTTGAATGCCAAACGAAGATGTTTGCACTTGGCCTTTTATAAGACCTTCCTTGAACTTGCTCACCTTTGGTCTCCATTTTAGCCTTTTGATGAGGGGCAACCACATTGCAATGTATTGATGATAAGCCATATCACAGACTGACTGAGAAGTAGAGACCAGGAAAGCATGTAGGACTTCATTAGAAATGAGGGCTATATAGGCATTTGTAATGCTCTTCATGGAATGTAGTTTCAATAATAGAACTTAAAAAGAAAGTTAAAAAGAAAGAAGTGATCATGACATTAATCTGGTCTTGAGCATTTTGGAGTCACTAGGAACAATGCAAAGGCCAAACAAAGCAAAAACTCTAGATTGTCAATGAAAACTATAACTGTAAAGCTATAACTATAAAATATAAATATTTCTTTTTTATATACATATTTTTTATTTTAAAATTGTGGGATACAGTTAAGGGTTAGGTATACAAATATGCATTGTGCAGGTACCCTTGTTGATGAGGAGTGCCACTCCATCCCCAGACAGATATCAACTACTGTTAATCCCACCTCCCTTCCCCTCCCTGCCCCTCCCCCATAGTTTACCGCTACTGTCAGTCCTTTTCTTATAGTATTACGATAGTTGTTCAAGGTCCACTTATGAGTGAGAACATGTGATACTCAAATCTTTGTTTCTGTGAGAGATCACTGAGTATTATAAACTGCATGGTTGGTTCCATGATCTTGCTATTGTGAACAATGCTGCGATAAACATATGTATGTAGGTATCTTTTTTATAGAGTGATTTGAGTTCTTCAGGGTATATTTAACTGGCAATATTTCATCAGAGTTGCAGAAAATAGGCTTCTTGTATCAAATAAGGGGGAGGAACAGGAATGTTAGAAAAAGCAGAGCTCCAGATTTCAGGAGTCTTATGGTCTACAGGCAGAGGGCTCATATTAGCAACATGATTTTAGAAAAATCTCTTTATTTTGGGAGGGGTGTCAATTTCCTCATTTGTAAAAATAGAGATACCGAATTTATAAGCCTAAAGGCCCAGAATTTAAATATTTTCCTTTCTGGTTCACCAAAAACAAATATTAAGGATGATATGTATAACATTAAATTAATGCAGGTATACTAAAAGATAAAATCTTTGTGATTGAGAAATTTATTTAACAGGTTAGATAATGTGTGATAAAATAACTCCTAATGCTAGCTAAGGATGTCAATTTTTTTTTTTTTTTTTTTTTGGAGTTGGAGTCTCATTCAGTCGCCCTGACTGGAGTGCAGTGGCTGCTCCCGGTCACCGCAGCCTCGACCTGCTGGGCTCCAGCAATCCTTCCTTCTCAGCCTTCCAAGTAGCTGTAACTACAGGCACACGCTACCATGCCCAGCTAATTTTTTGATTTATTGTAGAGATGAGTTGCCCAGGTGGGTCTCGAAACCGTGGGCTCAGGCAATTCACTCACCTCGGCCTCCCAAAGTGCTGGGATTACAGGCTGAGCCACCGAGCCCAGCAGGATGTCAAATTTTTAAACATCACTTTTCAAAGCAACATGAATGGTAATTTGGAGGATAGAATCTTGCTGTTAGACTTAAACGAGTCTGTGCCCATCAGCACCACTATCTTGCTTTATGACCTGAGCAAGTTACCAAAAGCAAGTCACCTATCTCATGTACAGTTGGATGAGAGTCAGCTTCGATTAGCTGCCCTATACAAAGACACCATAAAAGAAGTGTGTATTTAAAGGATGTTGTTTTTTCCTCCTCTGCTGTTATCTTTCCCATCTTCACCTTATTGGTACATGCATCCCATAATTTTATCTTAAGCTTCAGTCCGATTTTCATGTAGTGCTTGTACTTCTGCTAAATTCTGGCTGGATTATTGTTCTGTAGTTTTCTATGAGTATATGACACTGAAGTCCATTTTGGAAGCAAAAGGAAACTCAAATAAGATAAAAGGGAAGGCTTCCTCTGTCATTTAAAAATAAACCCAGTGATGTTTCTTGCATCCTGCTCTTTGATAA
The DNA here is from genome assembly GCF_000164805.1 of Carlito syrichta. NCBI lineage: Eukaryota > Metazoa > Chordata > Mammalia > Primates > Tarsiidae > Carlito > Carlito syrichta. Next base: position 191,026 of record NW_007257542.1, read on the forward strand.
ATGTATGAAGAGAAAGAATTTTACCAAACTGTGGATTAAAATCTACCCAGAATAGACTAAGAAATTCCCTAGTGAGATATACTTATCTTAGATGTTCTGTTGGTTGTTGCTAATTCTGTCTTTAACCCCTTATTGGGACAAAATGAAAACTGAAGTCTTCTTTGGTAAAGGGTATCATGTTATGGAATTCTTTGTACCTGCTTTCTTAGGTAAGCTCAGATAGAAAATCTTTGATAAATATTTTAATGTTATGCAAATCATTTGACCAACCATGTTTTTTTGCAGTAGGAATTCTTAAATTCATGGCAAAAAAAGAGACATATTTCCTCTGGGCTGTTTATAAATACCTGAAATTTAAGAATAACTTAGTTTCACCATCAATTTAGCTACCGTTGTTCTCTATCTATGATCCACCTTTCTGCATCATTTTTAAACACAGATACAGAATTGGATCAGTTTATAGAATTAGATCAGTCTAACTCATTGTAATTAGGACTCTCAAAGGAACTTAGAGCCATAGCTGAGCTCAACATTCTTTTTTTTTTTTTTTCATAATCAATATTTTTTATTATGGTTTTGTGGTGTACAGTTAAGGGTTAGGTGTACAATTACGTTTCATTCAAGCATCCTGTTGATAAGAGGTGTTTCCCCATCCCCAGACAGATATTTGCGACTGTTAATCCCATCTCCCTCCCCAACCCATAGTTTCCCAGTACCATCAGTCATTTTCTTATAGTTTTACATTGGATGTTCAAGGTCCATTATATGAGTGAGAACATGTGATACTCGGATCTTTGTTTCTGTGAGAGGTCACTCAGTATTATAGACTCTAGTTCCATCCAGATTGCTGCGAAATTCATGATTTTGTTCTTTTTTATGGCTGCGTAGTATTCCATCATGTATATGTACTATATTTTTTAAATCCAGTCCTCTTTTTATGGGCAGCATGGTTGTTTCCAGGTTCTTGCTATTGTGAACAACGCTGCGATAAACATACGTGTGCAGGTATCTTTTTTATAGAGTGATTGGTGTTCTTCAGGATATATTCCCAGTAGGGGGATTGCAGGGTCATATGGGAGGTTGATATTTAGAGCTTTTAGGAATTGCCACACTGCTTTCCACAGAGGTTGCACTAGTTTACACTCCCACCAACAGTGTAGAAGTGTTCCCTTTTCACCACACCCTCTCCAGCAGCTGTTATTTTTTGAGTTGTTGATAATTGCCATTCGGACTGGAGTTCGGTGGTATCTCAGTGTGGTTTTGATTTGCATCTCCCTGATGATTAGTGAGGTTGAGCATTTCTTCATGTGTTTGTTGGCTGCTTGGATGTCCTCTTTTGTGAAGTGTCTGTTCATATCTTTTGCCCATTTTATTTATTTATTTATTTTTTGAGTTGGAGTCTCGCTCTGTCACCCAGACTCGAGTGCAGTGGCCGCTCCTGGCCACCACAGCCTCGACCTGCTGGGCTCCAGCGATCCTTCCACCTCAGCCTTCCAAGTAGCCAGAATTACAGGCATGTGCTACCATGCCCGGCTGATTTTTTGATTTATTATAGAGATGAGGTCTTTGTGCCCAGGCGAGTCTAGAACCCGCGGGCTCAGGCAATCCACTCACCTCAGCCTCCCAAAGGCGTGGGATTACAGACTGAGCCACTGAGCCTGGCTCTTTTGCCCATTTTATAATGGGGTTGTTTGTTTTTTTTCTTTTCAGCACGTTTTAGTCCCTTGTAGATCCAGGATGTTAAGTCTTTGTCAGACCTGGTGTTGGCAAATACTTTTTCCCAGTCTGTAGGCTGTCTCCCTGCTCTCTTGATGGTTTCTTTGGCCTTGCAGAAACTTGTCAGTTTAATGAGGTCCCACTTGTCTATCTTCTCTCTTATGACCTGTGGGTTTCGGTTTTTGTTCAGGAATTGGGTGCCAATTCCAATTTCCATGAGGGTGTGTCCTTCATTTTCTAAGGTTCTTATGGTTTGAGGTTTTACATTTAGGTCTCTGATCCATTTGGAGTTAACCTTTGTGCATGGGGATAGATAGGGGTTCTGTTTCAATCTTCTGCATGTGGTCAGCCAGTTTTCCCAGCACCATTTACTGAATAGGTTCTCCTCTCCCCAGTGGTAGGTGGTGGAGGCTTTGTCAAAGATGAATTGGTTGAGAAATTGAGGTTTTGCTTCTGGAATCTCAATTCTATTCCATTGATCTATATGCCTGTTCCAATACCAATACCAAGCTGTTTTGATGATTGTAGCTTTATAGTAAAGTTTGAAGTCTGGTAATGTGATACCACCTGCTTTTTAAAATTTTTTTGCTGAGGATTGTTCTGGCTATTGTTGGATGTTTGTGTTTCCATATGAATTCCTGTGTTGTCTTTTCTAGGTTTGAGAAGAATGTTGCTGGTAATTTGATGGGTATTGCATTGAATTTGTAGATTGCCTTAGGTAAGATGGACATCTTCACAATGTTGATTCTTCCAATCCATGAGCATTCTTGAATCCATTTTAGGGATCCAAATGAATGTATCTGATGGATTCTGGAGTCATGCTCTGTCTCATCTCACTTAGAAGTCTGTGTGGCAACCTGAGAGTCATCTTGCAACCTTCTTGCTTATTCACCATCTTCCCATTTTGTGTCTCAAACACCAAAGACTTTTGAATGGAACCTCACATTTCTTCCTCCCCTGCAGTCAGCCTCTACTCATTTCTCTACTGGATTACTGCAGCTGTCTCCTAACTATTCTCTCTTTCTCCCTCTCACATTTTGTTGGCCTTCACCCCTCACAGCTTGCTTGAAGTCATCTTTGCCCCTTGGAGAAGCCTTTCCTGCCCTTCCCCACCCTCTAACCTGAGTCTTGCTAATTTCTGAGCATAACTCCTGGGGACACTGTGCTTTCTGCAGTCATATAGCTTTTCACATAGTGGAGCGACTCAAGAGCTTTTCGTTCTTCACTGGGCCAGAAACTGTTGGAGGGTAGAGGTGTTGTCCTTGTTGGATCTTTAAGGCCTAGCATGAAAATGTCCCTAAATAAATATTTTTTGGATGACTATATGAATAAGTAAGTTATTCATAATTTAATAACTAATAAAACAAAGAAATAGAAATACAGGAAATTGGTCCTACAAGTAATATTCTACATCAAGAAACTTTACTGTCTAGTGCTTGTCAGGTTCTCAATAATTTAAAATGCAGCTCCACATCATGGTTGAATAACAGTATGTATACCATTATGAAGTCTGTTATACAGTTCAACACAGTTATTTCATACAATAGTCAACAGTGCATTTCGTGGTGTCAAAAGGCTTGCAGTAGGCATTGCATGGAAGCATCTCATATATACGATTTGGGGAAATAAAGTCAACACAATTTTCATACTCTATTATGAAATCCTAAATCATTTCTTATATTTATACAATTCTTATAATTTATATGTATATAAATTTTCTTTTCTTTTTCTAAACCAAAATAGCAAGATTTTCAGTTTGTTCTATTTTCTGACATTGAAATTTTGACTGATATTATAACATCAAAATTGATTACCTAAGTAATAGATGAAACTTCCTTCTGGTGAAAATTCAGGTGAAATATTTCTGTGACTTTTCTCTTGAAAACAAAATGTTTCTTACTATAGAGGTCTTAAGTTACAAATTCTTTGTCCCAACTTCACCTTTGGCATATCCCTTGAATGCACAAGCATATGTACAGGTTATAAAATAGCAATCACGCTGGTTACCCTCAAGGATGTGCACATACTAATGATATAATCATAGTTATGTGCATTATGTTTTGTGTGGGAAAAAAAGGATGACGTCTGTTCATGACATCACTATTGTAAACATGAAAAGCTCCCTGACCTTTTCCTTATCTATACTCAAATAATACTCAGAATCCTACAGAGCAGAGAGTTTATGCACAGCAGAATTTGCGTACAAAATAACCCCTGTTTTGGTCTTTAAAAAAATTAATGTGTTAGAGATTGACATAAAGTTTACTTCCTTTTAGGACATATGAGTCATTCATCTTGGATTTCACATACAAAAGTGAATTGACTTAATGACCAAATCAGCCTACCTATATTTATACCCAGGATGTAGGCTTCTACATTAAGAGAAGCTAAATTTTATTCCCTAAAAACCACACCAAAATCACAATCAAAAAGTAAGACTACATCAAAGGAACATGCCCCCAACTGCATTAATGAATATTCAGTCCTCAAGTATCTCTCTTGAAACAACTATTCTAAACATAATAGCTGACTCAAATGATGCTTCCTATGGATAAAAAAGGATTTCTGTAAAAAAAAATTATGATCAATGCATTTTGAACAAATGAGAAGCAGGCAGACAATGTGTATGAGATAAAGTTCTTATTCTTATTGAGGATCCCTGCCTGGGTCCTTAGTGATAAGTGCAATAAATGTACAGATTTAGAGTGTCAGCTATTTCATGTTGCCAAATTGAACAAGATACCAAGTCCTCAGTGCAATATTCCTACTCTGCTGTTAGGCATGGGCTGGCACATTTCCATGTGTCAGTTCAGAATATACAACAGTAAAATTATTTTTAAACAAACTGAGTCATACTGAGTGATGGAAGTGTGATGAAAACCAAGAGCAGAGTGACTCTGCTTCCACATCTAGATCACACCCTGTAACAACTGGTGCACAACTGTATGCTTCTCACTTGTCAGGACACTTAGGTGAATAAAGAATGACTCTGCAGTCCCATTTCACCACTTAATGTATACCTACTTCACTGAACACAGTAGAGGGACATTTAAAAATTGTGCTTTGGAAAGTGTTAATAGATGAAACTGAACCAAAAAAGAAAAAGTGTGTTTATTGGGTTAGGCAAAATTAACTGTAATTCTCCATCAAAGTAACCCTTTAATTTTTCTTGAATAAGAAAATGCACATTTTGCTTCTCTATAAAGAATGTGCAATATGACTCACACCTTCTTGGCCACAGAGACTTCTTTTGGAGAAAAATGTACTATCAAAAAACACTGGAATGGAATTAGAAAACTCTGATCTGAGAAGCGATAAATTAAGAATAAAGGCTCAAGTTTTTGCTCTGCCTCAGAAACTGATTTACCTAGTTGTCATTTTTAAAAGCTTCTGATTTCTTTATATTAACTCAAAATCTTAAAATTTCTCCTTTTTTCAAATAAAAAAGAGATTAATAAAACACTATCCAGATAGAGTCATTAAGATGGACAATATAACCACACACTGTTTTTTAAGAGAGTCATTTTTCTTAGGAAAATATCTTTTCAAATTTATACTCAGTATTTTCCCAATTTTAGGTAGTGTAAAAGCTAGCACTCTTACTGGGTCATTCCTCACTTTTCCTTACAACTTGGAGGGATTTTGAATAACTACTTTGTACAGGGAGGATAGGGTACACACCACAGTCAGTACCATTAACCTTCAGAGTATTGATCTGATTTTCTCTTCATAAACATTTGGCCCATTTCAATGACAGTAAACTGATTCATTAAATTAAAGTTAATGTATTAGAGATAGATATAAAGTTTACTCTTCCAAATCCCTCTATTACCTTTAACTTATTTCTGCTATCAATTGACAATTTTTTAAAAATTACAACCAGTAAAGATCTAAGTAACAAAAACAACATGTATCAAAGTTTTTGGCAACTGTTAGCTTCAATTTGCATCATTCTTTGAAACTTGGTACATTGTGCTCAAATTGACCAATAGTTTAATCAGTAAGATGTGTGTGAAGCTTAAGCAGGATGACTGCACCTGTCTCGCTCCCAGGAATTGTTATATTTTAACTGACAAGGAGTTAAATACATTTTAGTTAAAATTAGTTTTGGTAACCGAAGAGTAAAAGCTACCAAATATTTATAAAGTTAAACTACTAAATATATTATAAGTTATAATAGAGATAAAATAATAAAGCACTTTATTTTATTTTGAGGAAATATTCCAAGTTTGTAGAAAATTGCCTCTGTTTGTACTAACCTTTTCCAGGACACCATACATAAGAATTAGCAAGGTCAAGTACATTTGTAAAAACACCAAGACCTTCCGCTGCGCCGGGCAGCGCCGCCACCGCACGCTCCCCAGACGTGGAGCCTCTGGGCTGACGCGCCGCAGCCTCCAGCCCCTGCCGGCAAGGCGCCGGCAGCCCTGCGCGCGTGCGCCCCTTCCCGGCCCGGAGCCCTCTCCTTGCGCGGCCCCGCCGGGCCATCCCGTCGCGCCCCCCACCCTCGAACTCAAGCCACCGTGGAGCTCCACCGCCCTGAAATGTTCACCGCGAGCGGGGGCCCTGACTAATACAGACAGCTAAACAAAACAAAACACTGTAGGAGACGGGGCAAGATGGCGACGGCATAGGTGAACTGGTGAGATTCTCTGAACGTGAGTTCCCAAAAAGGCTATCACTTCGCTACCCCCATTCCCCAGCCCACCACCAACCGCGCTGGGGGCAGGCCCGGGAACTTCAGTCCCACGCAAGGCCAGATATTGCGCCCCTCCCCCCACTGCTGCCGTTCTACTCGTGTGTGGAAGTCTCCGGTCCCAGCCCCCTCCAGATCCCTCCCCGGCTGCATTGTCTCCAGCCCGGGCACCCGGCACCAAGCTGCCGGTCACACAGGGAGGCTCTGGGCACCCGCCCCTCAGAGACGCTGGTTCCATTTCTGGCTGAAGTCCTCTGTTGGGTCCCAGCGCCACTCTCGCTGTCTAGAGCCTGCCCTTTGGAACTTTGGAGCTCTGGAACTCCGGGTCCACCCTGGCTGAGGCACACAGCGTGAGACCCCAAGCCAGAGGACCCAGACAAGCGGAGAAAAACAGATCTGCTTAAACTGCCTTGCCATTCTCCAGGCAGAGACTTCCATTGCCCTGCCCACCTAGCAACAAACTTTACCTCATTTCCTAAGGCCAGGTATTGCAGCGTGCGGGGAAGTTTTGGGTCCCTGCTCCCTCCAGCTCTCTCCCCGGCCCGGCACCCGGCACCGCAGGTCGCACAGGGAGGCTCTGAGCGCCCGCCCCTCAGAGACACCGGTTCCATTACTGGCTGAATACTCTGTAGGGACCCAGTGCCACTCTCATCATTTACAGCCTGCCTTTTGGAACTTTGGAGCTCTGGAACTCCGGGTCCACCCTGGCTGAGGCACACAGCGTGAGACCCCAACCCAGAGGACCCAGACAAGCGGAGAAAAACAGACCTGCTTAAACTGCCTTGCCATTCTCCAGGCAGACTTCCATTGCCCCGCCCACCTAGCAACAAACTTTACCTCAGCTTTTAAGGCAACAGTGTGAAACAGGAGACAAAGCCCCACCCCTATGCTGCAACGAAAAACAAAAGGGAGAGGCTGGAATCGGAGATCACAGAAGTGACTCTAGTTTGATCGCTTATTTTGACCTATGATTTTATCATTGAAACTGTTGGTCTAGATTACGTTTGGTGTTTACCTTCTGACTTATACTGTTTCTTGATTTTTTTGGCCTGTCTCTGTTTAGCTATCAGTATTCTTTAGGGAATCTTTCTTACCTGTCTTTTTTCACTTCTTCCCAGCCCTGTGTCTCTCTCTCACCTGATAGTTGGTATGTATATCTGTTTTCCCTCTTGCACTTCTCCCTTTCGCTTATTTTGACTTATGATTTTATCATTGTAACTGTTAGTTTAGATCACGTCTGTTGTTGACCTTCTGACCTACACTGTCTCTCGATTTTATTGACCTGTGTCTGTGTAGCTATCAGTACTCCTTAGGCAATCTTTCTTACGTGTCTTTCTTCACTTCTTCCCGATCCTGTGACTGTTTTTCACCTGATAGCTGGTATGTATATCTGTTATCCCTCTCGCACTTCTCTCTTTCGCTCATTTTGACTTATGATTTTATCATTGTAACTGTTGGTTTAAATCACGTTTGTTGTTTACCTTCTGACTTACACTGTTTCTCGATTTTATTGC
>NW_007257542.1:199546-202533 GCF_000164805.1 Carlito syrichta
AGCAACCCCACCTTCCCTCAAAAACAGAATTGAAGAGGGGGAGGGAAAGGGGTAAAGGGAGAAAAATCTACAGAAATGAAGAAAAACCAAAAGAAGAGTATGGGTCTCTCCCAGACGCCTGGGAGAGCAGACACTGAGAAAATTGACTTTGGAATACAAACAATGAAAAGTCCCCAGAAGGAAGGGTCTCAAAATGCAAATGTAGATATCAAAACAATAATGGAGAGACTAAAAAGAATTGAGGAGACACAAGAAGAAACTAGGAAGGAGCTGATATCTGAGATAACAGTAATAAAGAATACTGTGAATGAAATAAATAACAAATTGATAAGCATGGAAAGCAGAATTACCCAAGCAGAAGAAAGAATCTCAGAGCTTGAGGACCAAAATATAGAAATAACCCAAACTCTTAAAAACACAGAAAATAAGCTAAAAAAGACAGAACAAAACCTTCAAGAGATGAGTGACTACCTCAAGAGGCCTAACCTAAGAATAATCGGACTCCCTGAGGCAGAAAGAGAAACAGAGACCACATTGGAACAAACTTTCCATGAGATCATTCAAGAAAATTTCCCTTATCTAATCAGTGATACAAAAATTCAAACACGAGAGATTCAGAGAACCCCCGCAAGACAACAAATGAGAAGACCAACTCCTAGACACATAATAATTCGCCTAAATAAAGTAGGCACAAAAGAAAAAATCCTAAAGGCAGCAAGAGAAAAAGGCCAGATCACCCACCATGGAAGACCAATCAGAATAGCAGCAGATTTATCTGCAGAAACCCTGCAGGCTAGGAGAGCTTGGAGCCCTATCTTCAAAGTCCTAAAGGATAAACAATTTCAACCAAGAATAACCTACCCAGCCAAGCTAAGCTTCATCAGTGAGGGAGAATTAAAATCTTTCCCAGATATCCAATCCCTAAGAACTTATGCAGCCACAAAACCATCTCTACATGAAACACTCAAGAAAGTACTAAACACAGAAGAAAAGGAAAAAAGAACAACGTTCTTCACAAGAGTACAGGGAAAAGAATAAAATATACACGAACCAACCCCAAAAGCAAAAGAAAGACAAAAAAAAAAAAAAAAAAAAAGAAAAAACCAAGTGGAAGAACAATAACTCAATAAGAACTCCATGATAGGGATGAACTCTCACATTTCAATAATTAGTCTGAATGTGAATGGACTAAACGCACCACTGAAAAGACATAGAATGACAAAATGGATAAAATATCACCAGGCAACAATATACTGCCTTCAAGAGACCCATCTCACTAGAAAGGACATACACAGACTCAAAGTAAGAGGATGGGAAACAAATTTCAGGCGAGTGGAACACAAAAGAAAGGAGGAGTCGCGATCCTAATTTCAGACAAAATACCATTTAAGCTATCAAAAATTAAAAAAGATACAGAGGGCCACTACATAATGATAAAAGGTTCACTCCATCAACAAGAAATATCTATCCTAAACATATATGCACCCAACATAGGCACACCAACATTCATAAAGCAACTTCTAGGAAAACTAAAGAAAGACATTGACTCTAACACCATAATAACTGGGGACTTTAATACACCACTCACAACCTTAGACAGATCATCAGGACAAAAAATCAGCAAGGAGATCCGGAACCTCAATGAGACTCTGGACCAAATGGACTTAATTGATACCTATAGAACACTCCATCCAAAGACCACAGAATACACATTCTACTCATCACCACATGGAACATATTCTAAGATCGACCACATAATTGGACACAAATCAAGTATAAGTAAATTTAAAAGGACTGAAATTCTGCCATGCACCTTTTCGGACCACAGTGGAATAAAAATAAACATTGACACCAACAAAGTCCCCCCAAAACCCACAAAGACATGGACACTAAACAGCATGATGCTAAATAACTCCTGGGTCAATGATGACATCAAAATAGAGATCAAAAGATACCTGGAAACAAATGAAAATAAAGAAACATCTTACCAAAATCTCTGGGATGCCTTAAAAGCTGTAATAAGAGGGGAATTTATATCCCTACAAACACACATGAGGAAAATGGAAGGAACAGAAATTGACAACCTAACAAGCCACCTAAAGAAGCTGGAAAAGCAAGACCACAAAAACCCTAATTTCAGCAGAAGAATCCAGATCACCAAAATAAAAGCCCAAATCCAGGACATAGAAGACAAAAAGATAATACAAAAAATCAATGAAACAAAAAGCTGGTTCTTCGAAAGGGTAAACAAGATTGATGGTCCCCTAGCTAGACTGACCAAGAAAAAACGAGAAAAAAACCAAATAAGCATAATCAGAAACACAAAAGATGAAGTCACATCTGACCCTGAAGAAATACAAAAGATCATTAGAGACTACTACGTACACTTGTATGGAAACAAACTTGAAAACCAGAAGGAAATGGAAGACTTTCTGACATCACACAACCTACCTAGGTTGGAACAAGAAGAAATTGAGACCCTAAATAAACCAATAACAATCAAGGAAATCGACCACGTAATAAGAAAACTTCCTACAAAAAAAAGCCCTGGTCCAGATGGCTTTCCAGCAGAATTCTACAAGACATTTAAGGAGGAGCTGATACCAATCCTACTGAAGGTATTCCAGGCAATTGAAAAAGATGGAACTCTCCCCAAATCATTTTACGAAGCCAACATCACATTGATACCCAAGCCAGGTAAAGATCCAGCAAAGAAAGAGAACTACAGGCCAATATCTTTGATGAACATAGATGCTAAAATTCTCAACAAGATCCTAGCAAACCGGATTCAGCAATACATCTCAAAAATCATCCATCATGACCAAGTAGGCTTCATTCCTGGCATGCAAGGCTGGTTCAATATTCGTAAAACCATAAATGTAATTAAATACATCAACAGATGTCAAAACAAAAACCACATGATCATATCACTAGATGCAGAAAAAGCTTTTGATAAAATCCAGTACCCCTTCTTGATAAAAACCGAA
>NW_007257543.1:0-914 GCF_000164805.1 Carlito syrichta
TGTGAGTGGGGTATTAAAGTCCCCAGTTATGATGGTGTTAGAGTCAATATCTTTCTTTAGTTTTCCTAGAAGTTGCTTTATGAAAGTTGGCACCCCTATGTTGGGTGCATATATGTTTAGGATAGATCTTTCTTGTTCATGGAGTGAATGTTTTATCATTATGTAGTGGCCCTCTGTATCTTTTTAAATTTTTGATGGCTTAAATGGTATTTTGTCTGAAATTAGGATTGCAACTTCTCCATTCTTTTGTATTCCATTCGCCTGAAAATTTGTTTCCCATCCTCTTAGTTTGAGTCTGTGTATGCCCTTTCTAATGAGATGGGTCTCTTGAAGGCAGTATATTGTTGCCTGGAGATATATTTTCCATTTTGCCATTCTATGTCTTTTCTGTGGTGCATTTATTCCATTCACATTCAGGCTAATTATTGAAATGTGAGAGTTCATCCCTATCATACAGTTCTTATAGAGTTGTTGTTCTGTCATTTGTTTTTTTGTCTTTCTTTGGTTTTGGGGGTTGGTTCATGTGTATTTTATTCTTTTTCCTGTACTCTTGTGAAGAATGTTCTTTTTTTCTTTTCTTCTGTGTTTAGTACTTTCTTAAGTGTTTCATGTAGAGGTGGTTTGGTGGCAGTGTAAGTTTTAGGGATTGGAAATCTGGGAAATATTTTAATTCTCCCTCACTGATGAAGCTTAACTTGCCTGGATAGGTTATTCTTGGTGAAATTGTTTATCTTTTAGGACTTTGAAGATAGGGCTCCAAGCTCTCCTAGCCTGCAGGGTTTCTGTAGCTTAATCTGCTGCTATTCTAATTGGTCTTCCATGGTAGGTGATCTGGCCTTTTTCTCTTGTTGCCTGTAGGATTTTTTCTTTTATGCCTACTTTGTTTAGGTGAATTATTATGTGTCTAGGAGTTG
>NW_007257543.1:2140-14499 GCF_000164805.1 Carlito syrichta
TTTAATTGAGGGGGAAGCTGTGATTCAGAATCTATATGCTGATTCCAGCATCCACCAACATGTGTATAAGCACATTGAAATTTATTTCCCACTGACTTATAATCTGTCTGTGCAGTGGTATGTAAGTTTGGTCCTTGGAGCAAAAGGTGGTACAGAAGAGGAAAATAATGGAGGAAGGTGGGGTCAATAGGAAGTTAGAAAGTGGGGAGAGTGAGAGGGAAAACAGACATACATACCAACTAACAGGTGAAAAGGAGACACAAGACCGGAGAGAAGTGAAAAAAACACATGAGCAAAATTCCCCAAAGAGTATTGGTAGCTACACAGAGACAGACCAATAAAATCATGAAACAGATAGTGTAAATCAGGAAGTGAATGAAAGTGAGCAAAACTAACCATCAAAATGATAAAATCAAAAGTCAAAATAGGAGATCTGATCACCAGCTTCTCCCCTTTGTTTTCCTTGCAGGCAGCTAGATTTACTCACAGCTTGCGAGTCTTCAATGTTGCCTTTGTCTGCTTCAGCAGGGGAGAGGCTTTGTCTCTTGTTTAGCGACATTGCCTTAGGAACCGAGGTGGATGCAGCTGATAGTTGGGTAGGGCAATGCAAATCTCTGCCTGGAGAATGGCCGAGGTGGCAGTTTCACTTTTCGCAGATGTTTTCTCTCCACTCATCTGGGTCCTGTCTGGGTCCCTGTGCGATCCACTGTGATGGACTATGCTGGATTCGGAGGCACCAGGGATCAGCTGCACAGCTGGGTGCTGAATCTGGGGTTCCACCAGCAGGCAGGGGTGGAGGAGGGGGTCAGGAGTTCCCTCCTCTGGAGCTGAGAGCCTCTGATCAGCACCTCCTTAGATAAGCTATTCCCTTACACCAGCATGGGGTCACTGCGCTGAGTGCCTCAGCCAAGTTGGGCCCAGAGCTCCTGAGTTCCAAAGCTCCAAAGGGCAGGTGGTGGGCAGTGACAATGACCCTAGGTCCCTCACAGGGTACTTCAGCCAGAAATGGGACTGGTATCTCTGTGGGGCAGGCGCCCAGAGCCTCCCTGGGTGACCAGCAGCTTGGTGCTGGGTGCTGGGTGAGACGATGTAGCCAGGGAGGGAGCCGAGACCCGGGACTCCTATTCAGCAGAAGTCACATATAGTGGAGCTGCAGCAGCCGGGGCTGCAGTATCTGGCCCTACGTGGGACCAAAGGTCCCCAGACCTCGGACCAGTGCAACTGGCAGTGGGTGGGGGTTGGGGGAAGAAAAGTAAGAGTCTTTTTGGGAACTCATGTTTGGAGAATCTCACAAATCCACCTATGCCATCGCCATCTTACCAGAACTCCTCAAGAATTTCCGAATCATGGAATGTGCTAGCAAATGGTTATTAAATAAGTAGGTAGATACAGCTAGGACAGGTTGAAGGTATGAATGACTTTATTTCCTTTCTGTTGTTTGTTCACAGTGTTCATAAAACATTCTATATTTCATAGCTTTTTATCCTTCAGCATGTTTAGAATAAATTCCATACTTCATGTTTTAGATAGCCTTCTAACATTAAATTCAAGGAATGATATTAGTTAAAATGCAATAACTAAAGTAAAATTCTGGTATTAATATACACAAGAGGTGCTAAAAAAATTCACATTTTAAGTATGACATTAGCTCAAAAGACGGTGATAAATGAATGCTAATGTCACCATACAACAGGCAGGACAGTCAAAGAAAATGGTGGAAGCATGGTTGAGTGAATGTCATACTACACACTGCTACCATAATTCAATTTATCTTCAAAAAAGTAATAGATAACATCTCTTAAAATGTGTATACCTTTTTTTGACACCCCTTGTATTTCTCATTCAGGCAAAAGTAATTTATCATTGAGAGTCTACAGACAAATAAAATCATTTTGTGTGTTTTTAAACATACAAACATCAGCAGAGGCAATTTAAGCAGTATTGTATACACACATGATGAAAACCTTGAGAATGCAAACTAGAGTTATTGAGCCTACCCAGAGATGAGCTGCAGCAAAGAGGTGATATCAGCCAGGGCAGTCACCAAAGCCAGAGCTGAGGCCACACAGTGGCAAAAGCAGGCACAGAACTGCATCTGGATACAGAGGAGCTCCAGACACCTCCAGACTCCAGTAAAGATAGAGGGAGGGGAAGAAATGCTCTTTCTCCCTTTCCTTCACACTCCCATTACCTGCTGGTGCTTCCTATTGGCTGGATTCTGCCAAAACAAAGCTGTCCTGGGAAGATGGGAAAACCAGTCTGCAGAGATCAATCCTGTGATGGGAAAAGGGCAGGGAGGGGGGAGAGTGAGATGAGAACCAGTGAATACAGAATAAAGCCAGTGAGAGAAGTTAACAGTGAATATCCCCAAGTCTAGTGTGACTCTGGTCACTGACTGTGATTAAATTCTTTTTTTTTTTCTTTTTTTGAGTTGGAGTCTCACTCTGTCGCCCAGACTGGAGTGCAGTGGCCGCTCCTGGTCACTGCAGCCTTGACCTGCTGGACTCCGGTGATACCTCTGCCTCAGTCTTCCAAGTAGCTGGAACTACAGGCTTGCACTACCACACCCAGCTAATTTTTTGATTTATTGTAGAGGTGAGGTCTCACCAAGTTGCCCAGGCAGGTCTCAAACCCATGGGCTCAGGCAATCCATTCACCTCAGACTCCCAAAGGTGCAGGATTACAGCCTGAACCACCGAGCCCGACTTGTGATTAAATTCTAATCTCAATTGAGGAAAACCACTGCCCATGGAGGTTCCTGACCATCTGATGTTTAAAAGAGATTGATTCCAACCTTCTTTCCAACAACAATGGAAATCTGAAAATATTCCTCAGATCTTTTGAAATTTTTAGCACATGTACATTTCCACGTTTACTGTCAACGTACTACCATCTTTAAATTTGATTGTCTTTTGTGTGCTTTAAGGAGGTCCTTGCATTGCTGTCCTGATACCATCTGAGACCCAGAAAATTGTCTGCTTGAATCCTCTCATCAAAGGCAGTTGCTAAATTGGAGTAGAAGATTCTCTACTGGAGATTTGGGGTGTCACTTTGCATACTGCATGAGTTGGAACTTACAAGGATTTCCTTCTACTCTGATAATGTTAGTCTCTCACTAACTCCACAAATTACAATTTACACCTCAGTAGATTATGAATTTACACCTCAGTTTCCCTTTTACATGCCCTTCTCTCTTCTTTTTCACTCTTGTATTAACTGTTCATTCTCTTTCTCTTGAACAGTAAGTTCCCACAGTACTCAATGTTGAGCGTGTAACTTACCCCAGGTTTCATTGATAAACTAAAGTTCATACCTACCTCGATGTGTTCACAGATCAAGAACTCCCCTTTTATGGGAATCTCCCTGTGGAAAACAGAAGTTCTTAGATTGGATAACATGCTATTTATGTTCTTTTTTTCCTTGAATGAATTTATTTACAAAAAGTTTATAGCTTTTAATATGAGATTATCTAGAGATTCACTCATGTGAAAGTCATTAAAAATTTTGACATTTAACTCAGTCTTTAAAATACATATATTTTATTTGAAATTATTTAATGTAGCCTAGAAGTATGTACTTTGTATATGTGAAACACTACTTCTCCAGGAGATCAAAGTTAACATCATTAGTAATGTTATGTTCATACTATGTATTCCTGAATTGATGGGAAGAAAATGGCATTTTATTTCTGTGATTTTTCTCCTAAAAAACCTGCAATTCTAGTCTGATCAAGATAAATATATCAGATATGCCCTCAATGTTGAGGAAGATTCCACACCATACCTGAGCAGTACTCTTCAAAACTGTGAAGATCATTAACAACAAGGTAAGTCTAACAAAATGTCACAGCCAAGTAGAGTCTAAGGGCATAACCACCCAATGTAAGATATACCTTCAACCTGCCCTAGGTGACTTACCTCACTTGCCTCTGGCTGCAGCCTGCTTATGCCTTGAACTTGGATGAGCATAGAGGAATATCCTCTTTATTGAGGAGACACAGGGACAGAGTCCCTGATGCCAGTTCAGACACCAAAGTCCAGAGAATAAGCTTCTTCTTGTGGAGGTTTCTCTCCCTTTGCTTGAATGTTTAAACTCCTTCCAAAATACTAAAGTCTGGTAGAATAATTTTACAATTGATATTGGGAAGGCTGTAAAATCATGACATTAGTATACAATATTTTCTCAGGGCTGGTTTTCTTGTATTTAGTATTTCTTCTCTGTTGTTTTCTTCTTGCTTTTTCTTTTCATGTAACTTTTAGGACTGTACTCTTCTTTTTGCTAAATTCCTGCTTCCTTTAAGCATTGCATTAGAAAAGATGGAGTTCAATTTATTTTATTCTGAATTATTGTACATTACAAACTTTCTATAGAAAATGAGATAAAATCAGCATTTAACCAAACTGATCAGAAATTGAAAGCTGTTGTGAAAATATAATTTGCCTTTGTAAAAAGAAGTCAAGCACATAGCCAATATTGGCAGTGTTGCCTGAAATCCACTGCTTTCTTTAGCAACTAGGACCGACAGGAGGAAGGTTTTTTTTTTCTCTGACGTTAACTGTGACAACTTTTTAGAGCAACAGAAAATTGCTAAGATTCTTAAGGATTTTGATATATTTTCTCTGTGGCTTGATAAAAGTCAAAGCCATCCTATGAAATGCAGGTGTGTTGGGGGCTTTCTCACTGTTTAGTCATTGATTTAGAATGAAGAATTATGAAGCAGCAGGGATTAGTATCTGGTCCTAAATTTTCATCCACTCATCCTCTGTGGGAACATATATGAATATGTTTCCTAAAAACCAACTCATGGGTGGTTAGAGTAGCTGTCAGGGTCCCTTGGCAGGTGGGTTTGTGAGGAAAAAATAATAATAAAAAAGGCAGGAAGAAAATTTGGAGGTAATGGATATATTTATGGTGTTGGTTTCATGGGCATATATTTATCTCCAAAGTCAGCAAATTGTACACATTAAATATGAACAACTTTTTACATGCCAAGTATACCTCCATACGTGGTTGAAAAAAAAAAGAAATCAACCCAGTTTGCAATTTGAAAGTTAAATATATGATTTTAGTAACTATGAATGCAAAATGTTTATGCCTTTAAAAATAAAGTAAATTACTATACAAGATGGGAAGACTAAAAAAAAAAATATTGGAATTTTTTTTGGAGGGGCAGGGCCTTGTAGTACATGCTTTCCTTGTGAGGTAAGTGTTCTAGGAACCCATTGGAGTCAGGGTACCAGCTAGCATTGTGAGAAGCTTCATTCGGCTTTAATTAATTTCTTTTTTGGGGGAAATTCTTTCAAGTCATTTCCTCATTTCATGATGGGTGATTTATGAGTACACCTGCCCACACTGCACTGAGTTTTCAGTAGTTTTTGACCAAAATGGCATGACGGCTGTGCCCCACCTTCCCTATTCACCTGATCTCACCATGAGCAACATTTTTTTTGTTTCTCCAGATGAAAAAAGTCCTCAAAGGGAAACATTTTACCCATGTGGAGGAGGTGAAACAAAAACCGGCAGAAACATTAAAAAGGCATCAACATTGACAAGTTTGAAAACTGTTTAAAGCAGTGGAAAAAGTATCTTGATAGGTGTCTGGCATCAAATGCAGAGTACTTTGAAGGTGACTGATGTTTAAACACTTATGAATAAATACACAATTTTTTAATAAACAAATTCCTGGTTTTTGGGTTTCCCCCTTGTAAGTAAATGAAAATCATTATCATTTTAATTTCCATTTTTAATTCAAAGTAATAACATAATTTGGCTTGAGAGATAAGATTTTAAATTTTGTAAGAGTCCTAAGAGAGTCCACTATTTTACAGAGAAAAATGCACAGTAGAAGAAAACCAGCTCTTTTTCATATTTATCAAGCAGGTATTCCCCCATGAACAATTTTACAAACAAGGTAGATAACAAAAGTTAACCATGAATATAAATGACAACAAGAACAGCAAACAAGAAAAGAATATACAAAATCAGTAAAAGGAATAAAGAAATGAATCACCAGAAATGTAAATAATTAATATAGATTAAAAATTCAATGACCATTATTTTACACCTTTAATATGTATATTTATATATCTATATGCAATCTGTAAACACATAGATTGCATTTTAAATTTAATATACATATATGAAATACATGCAAATATGGAGTAAGAAAGCAAATTAATAGAACCAACATGAGAGTTACATCCTTACCAAAGTATTTAAACAATATAACTCAGTATTAACTAATTTCCAACAATTTAAACTCAAAATTTTAATATTTTATTTCACAATGGCAGAAAATTATATTGAGACAATTGTTAAACCTTCTGTATTGTTTTCAAGTGGTATCAAAGTTAGAAAGAATGATGATTTCCCAAAGATGTCTATGCTCTAACTCCTAAAACCTATG
Source organism: Carlito syrichta (assembly GCF_000164805.1). Taxonomy (NCBI): domain Eukaryota; kingdom Metazoa; phylum Chordata; class Mammalia; order Primates; family Tarsiidae; genus Carlito; species Carlito syrichta. The sequence goes on from NW_007257543.1 coordinate 8,547, forward strand.
TATTTGTTCCATTGCAAGGCAAAAGGAATTTATCACATACACTTAAGTTTATGGACCTTGAGATGGGATGATTTAGCCTGGATTATCCAGTCTCAGATCATGAGATCCCTTGAAAGCAGAGAACTTTCTCCAGCTGAGCTTAGAAATGAGGCAGACAAGAATATCAGTTACATTTAAAACATGAGAGAGACTTGACTTTGGCTTTGAGGATGAAGTGGTCATAAGCCAGGAAATTCAGTTGTCCTTCAGAAGTGGAGAACAACTTCCCCTCAAAAGCTAGGAATTCAATGGGGACCTCGGTGCTACATCCCCCTGGAAATGATGTCTGTCAACAACCAGAATGAGCTTAGAATTGGATGTGCCATAGCTCCCAGGAAGGAACCCTGGTTTTAGACTTGTGAGAACAAGAACAGAGAAATCAGCCAATCCACCTGGATTTCTACTCTAAAAATATATGAGAATAAATTTGTTGTCCTATGTCTCTAAGTTTGTGATCATCTTTAAGAGCAGCAACTCATAGTACCTATGTTTATTTTATTCTTCATTTCTTCCAAAGTAATTGGAATATCTAAACAGTGTGACTCACCTTCCACTAAGAAATCTTACATTCTTGGATGAAAAAAAATGCAGCAGTAAGAGGGTGTGATTCATTGATTAGCAATTAGTTAGCTTGTTTTCTTACAATGTACCTTTCCTCTTAATATCTAGATTGATAAATTTGAATTTGATTTTTTAATTTTCTTCATTTTTCTAGCCCCCGCATTGTTAGAGTAACACAATACTGTACTTATGTTTTTTGATACATTAGAAAACCAAAATCTAAGGTGCCATTTTTGACCATGTCAGGATACACAATTTCCAACTTAACCCTAGTTTTCATTAAATGCATTTCAATTTCTCTAAATTTCATGAATCCTGAATATACTATTTTAGAAGTTTGACCTTTTTTCTTATTTAAATGAAAACATATATTGATTTGTCCCAGCATTTGCTCTGAACCAACAACCTGGTTTCCCTTTAATGAATTAAAAAATCAAAGCCACTTAAACTGAAATGCTTGTTCTCAGCCTCACTGAAGGAGACACATTTCTCACCAGATACAGAACATGGTCATCGTAAAACAATGCAGAAATTTGTATCAACTAAATATATTTGACCTAACAATGAAAATCTCCATTGCTCAATGTAGAATTGTGGGTTTTTCCTTCTTGATTATTTGTAGCATACCGCCAAACAGTTGAGAATGTTGGGTTCCTTTCTGAACCTGCAAGAAAACTAGTGCCTGCCATGGGTGTTGGTGTAAGAAGATTAAGACCCTCTACAGGTGAGAAAAATAATGTTCCTGAGCAAGGAAGGGGCCATTAATATGTGGAGGTGGCTCTCTCTCCCCACACTCTTCAATTAAAAAGTTTTAAAATTCGTTCTGGGTCTCTATTTTAAGTCAGTAAGAAAAGCTCAAGGCAAGAGTCCCTGCTACAAGTGCTACTTTTGTAGAGATAAAAATTTCTTGGCTGCCTACAATGCTAGAAATTATACTAAAATTTTTAAAGAATTTTACGGGGTATTTTCTCTTTGGTTCTGAGTTTAATCTCAAAGAAGAACATCTACACAGAAACAAGTCATAGCAACATTTTTCCTCTTAATATCTTAATAGCAGGCTCAGTTATATCAATATGTATGATAGATGTACCAAGATTAATAAATGAATGACAGGGGTTATTTGCATTTTTCCCAAAAGTGAAAGCAGTCAATGCCATAGAATAACTCAGTGGTCACAGCCTGTCAGAGTGATGAGGTCCCTGACTTGGTTCTGACCACCCCTTCTCCATGGAGATTATCTCCCAAAGGGACACCTGCAGCGTCCACTGTGCAGAGCTGCAAAATTCACCAAAGACAAGGGCCAGGGTAAAAAACAAAGTGGTCTCCATCCCTGAGAGCATGGGACTGTAGCTCAGCGTCATTGTCACTGGAACTCACCCATACTGATGCGTCCCACTGAGTGCTCTGTTTTGGTCTCAAAAGTCTGTAGTAAATGAGCTTCCTTTTTTTTTTTTTTTGGAGGCTTAGACAGAAGTTTATTTATTTTTTATCAATATTTTTTATTATGGTTTTGTGGGGTACAGTTAAGGGTTTGGTATACAATTACATTTCATTCAGGCACCCTGTTGATAAGAGGTGTTTCCCCATCCCCAGATAGATATTTGCTACTGCTAATCCCATCCCCCACCCATAGTTTCCCAGTACCGTCAGTCATTTTCTTATAGTATTACACTGGATGTTCAAGATCCATTATATGAGTGAGAACATGTGATACTCGGATCTTTGTTTCTGTGAGAGGTCATTCAGTATTATAGACTCTAGTTCCATCCAGATTGCTGCAAAATTCATGATTTTGTTCTTTTTTATGGCTGCGTAGTATTCCATCATGTATATGTACCACATTTTTTTAATCCAGTCCTCTTTTGATGGGCAGCATGGTTGTTTCCAGGTTCTTGCTATTGTAAACAATGCTGCGATAAACATACGTGTGCAGGTATCTTTTTTATAGAGTGATTTGAATTCTTCAGGGTATATTCCCAGTAGGGGGATTGCGGGGTCATATGGGAGATTGATATTTAGAGCTTTTAGGAATCCCCACACTGCTTTCCACAGAGGTTGCACTAGTTTACACTCCCACCAACAGTGCAGAAGTGTTCCCTTTTTGCCACACCCTCTCCAGCAGCTGTTATTTTTTGAGTTGTTGATAATTGTCATTCTGACTGGAGTTAGGTGGTATCTCAGTGTGGTTTTGATTTGCATCTCCCTGATGATTAATGAGGTTGAACATTTCTTCATGTGTTTGTTGGCAGCTCGGATGTCCTCTTTTGTGAAGTGTCTGTTCATATCTTTTGCCCATTTTATAATGGGGTTGTTTGTTTTTTCTTTTCAGCACATTTGAGTTCCTTGTAGATCCAAGATGTTAAGCTTTTGTCAGACCTGGTGTTCGCAAATATATTTTCCCAGTCTGTAGGCTATCTCCCTGCTCTCTTGATGGTTTCTTTGGCCTTGTAGAAGCTTGTCAGTTTAACAAGGTCCCACTTGTCTATCCTCTCTCTTATGACTTGTGGGTTTTGGGTTTTGTTTAGGAATTGGATGCCAGTTCTGATTTCCATGAGGGTATTTCCTTCATTTTCTAAGGTTCTTATGGTTTGAGGTTTTACATTTAGGTCTCTGATCCAATTTGGAGTTAACCTTTGTGCATGGGGATAGATAGGGGTCCTGTTTCAATCTTCCACATGTGGTCAGCCAGTTTCCCCAGCACCATTTACTGAATAGGTTCTCCTCTCCCCAGTGGTAGGTGGTGGAGGCCTTGTTGAAGATGAGTTGGTTGAGAAATTGAGCTTTTCTTTCTGGAATCTCAATTCTATTCCATTGATCTATATGCCTGTTCCTATACGAATACCAAGCTGTTTTGATGATTGTAGCTTTATAGTAAAGTTTGAAGTCTGGTAATGTGATACCACCTGCTTTGTTTTTTTTGCTGAGGATTGTTCTGACTATTCTTGGACGCTTGTCTTTCCATATGAATTCCTGTGTTGTCTTTTCTAGGTCTGAGAAGAATGTTGCTGGTAATTTGATGGGTATTGCATTGAATTTTTAGATTGCCTTAGGTAAGATGGACATCTTCACAATGTTGATTCTTCCAACCCATGAGCATGGGATATTTTTCCCCTTGTTTGTGTCAACTTTGATTTCTTTGAGCAGTGTTTTGTAATTTTCATTGTAAAGTTCTTTCACATCTCTGGTTAGGAAGATGCCAAGGTATTTCATTTTTTTGTGGCTATTTTGAATGGAATTGTGTTTTTTATTTGGGTTTCTGTTTGTTTATTATTGGTGTAGAGAAATGTGATTGTCTTTTGTACATTTATTTTGTATCCTGAGACTTTGCCAAAGTCCTTTATCAGTGTAAGGAGGTTTTTGACAGATTCTCTTGGGTTTTCAAGGTACACAACAATCATATCATCTTCAAAGAGAGATAACTTGACTTCCTCTTTTCCTATTTGGATACCCCTGATTGCCTCCTCTTCTCTGATGGCTCAAGCCAGGACTTCCAATACTATGTTGAACAGGAGGGGTGAGAGTAGGCATCCTTGTCTTGTTCCAGTTTTCAGGGGAAATGGTTCCAATTTTTGTCCTTTTGGGAGTATGCTGGCTGTGGGCTTCTCGTAGATGGCTTTTACTATTTTGAGCTATGTTCCCCGTATGCCTAGATGTTCAAGGGTTTTTATCAAGAAGGGGTGCTGGATTTTATCAAAAGCTTTTTCTGCATCTAATGATATAAACATGGGGTTTTTGTTTTGATATCTGTTGATGTATTTAATTACATTTATGGTTTTACGAATGTTGAACCAGCCTTGCATCCCAGGGATGAAGCCTACTTGGTCATGATGGATGATTTTTGAGATGTATTGTTGAATTTGATTTGCTAGGAACTTGTTGAGAATTTTGGCATCTATGTTCATCAAAGATATTGGCCTGTAGTTCTCTTTCTTTGTTGGATCTTTACCTGGCTTGGGTATCAATGTGATGTTGGCTTCGTAAAATGATTTGGGGAGAGTTCCATCTTTTTCAATCACCGGGAATAACTTCAGTAGTATTGGTATCAGCTCTTCCTTAAATGTCTTGTGGAATTCTGCTGGAAAGTCATCTGGACTAGGGCTTTTTTTTGTAGGAAGTTTTCTTATTACGTATTCAATTTCCTTGATTGTTATTGGTCTATTTAGGGTCTCAATTTCTTCTTGTCTCAATCTAGGTAGGTTGTGTGATGACAGAAAGTCCTCCATTTCCTTGAGGTTTTCAAGTTTGTTTCCATATAGGTGTACATGGTAGTCTCTAATGATCTTTTGTATTTCTTCAGGGTCAGATGTGACTTCATCTTTTGTGTTTCTGATGGTGCTTATTTGATTTTTCTCTCGTTTTTTCTTGGTCAGTCTAGCTAGGGGACCATCGATCTTGTTTATCCTTTTGAAGAACCAGCTTTTTGTTTCATTGATTTTTTTGTATTATCTTTTTGTCTTCTATGTCCTGGATTTGGGCTTTTATTTTGGTGATCTGGATTCTTCTGCTGAAATTAGGGTTTTTGTGGGCTTTTCCAGCTTCTTTAGGTGGCTTGTTAGGTTGTGAATTTGTGTTCCTTCCATTTTCTTCATGTGTGTTTGTAGAGATATAACTTCCCCTCTTACTACAGCTTTCAAGCATCCCAGAGATTTTGGTATGATGTTTCTTCATTTTCATTTGTTTCCAGGTATCTTTTCATCTCATTTTGATTTCATCATTGACCCAGGAGTTGTTTAGCATCAAGCTGTTTAGTGTCCATGTCTTTGTGGGTTTTGGGGTGACTTTGTTGGTGTCAATGTTTATTTTTATTGCACTGTGGTCCGAGAAGGTGCATGGTGAATTTCAGTCCTTTTAAATTTGCTTATGCTTGATTTATGGCCAATTACGTGGTCGATCTTAGAATACATTCCATGCGGTGATGAGTAGAATGTATATTCTGTAGTCTTTGGATGGAGTGTTCTGTAGGTATCAATTAAGTCCATTTGGTCCAAAGTCACATTGAGGTTCCAGATCTCCTTGCTGATTTTTTGTCCTGATGATCTGTCTAGGGTTGTGAGTGGGGTATTAAAGTACCCAGTTATGATAGTGGTAGAGTCAATATCTTTCTTTAGTTTTCCTAGAAGTTGCTTTATGAAAGTTGGCACACCTATGTTGGGTGCATATATGTTTAGGATAGATATTTCTTGTTGATGGACGGAGCCTTTTATCATTATGTAGTGGCCTTCTGTATCTTTTTTGATTTTTAATAGGTTGTAGGGTATTTTGTCTGAAATTAAGATTGCTATTCCTCCTTTCTTTTTATTCCGTTCACCTGAAAGTTTGTTTCCCATCCTCTTACTTTGAGTCTGTGGGTGTC
>NW_007257543.1:16291-181559 GCF_000164805.1 Carlito syrichta
TCCCTGAAATAAAATGTGGTTAACAGAAGGAAGAGAATGGAGCAGACAGTGGGTTGAAGAGGTGGGTGGAGGTATAGAGGAGTAAGGGGGGAAACAAACGAGTGTGCCAACAAATAGAGAGAGAGACCTATACTGAAACAGATAAAAACAATAGACCACAGCTACTGACAAACCAACTCCCATACAAAAAAAAATAAAACATATAGTGATGCTAATATACAAGCTAACCAGCCACGTTATTGGTGTGCTGTTCCTCTATACAAAGATATGGTTTACAGAGAGAAGAAGAGGAAGAGGGAAAAAAAAGAACAGTACAATAGGAATGGAATTAAGTCATTAAACTAACAGAATCAATGAAGCACACTCTGAGACTTTTCGTTTAAGTCCAATGTCCTTTCAGTTCTGATTTCTAGCTTTCTTTTCAAGCAGGTGAATTAGTTTGCAGTTAGGGTCAGTTGCCCCTGGTCTGCTGTGAAGGACAGTTCAGATCACTCTCCATTCACCACTCTGGGCTATGTCTTTTTCAAGCTTGTTTCTCCCGTTTTGATGTTGTTACCTTGCATCGCCAGCAGGTGGTGATATCTCAGCTGCTCGCCCCAGAGGGGGTGGGGCTGGACAGGAACTGGCAGAGACTGGAGATGGATGTCTGCCTCAGGGCACAGGCAGGAGACTCACGGTGGGCAGGACGTCTTGGTCGCAGGAGAGGTGGCAGCAATCCCAGCAGATGTTCCCTGAAGGGGCTTCAAGGACTGAAGTCGTGGATTGCCTCCGGCCCAGGTGGTGCGATGTGCTACCAGCGGTGGCTGTGGCAGTGGCAGTGGTGGCTGCGGCAGCGGCATCTGCGCTGCAGTGACTGTCCAGTCCCCTGCGATGCCCCAGCGGTGGCAATGGCTGAGCTCCGTATGAAGAGCAGGCTGCGATTCTGGGGTCCGCAGCCCCCGGGGCAAGAGCCAGAGACCCACTGCAGTTCTCCTTTGCAGAGGGTTTCACAGACCAGGTTGCCCTGTCGCCATCTTGCCAGAAGTCCTGTAAATGAGCTTTCTAATATGACTTTTATGCTCATAGATTAAGGCAAGATTTCTAAAAACATAAAAATAAATGAACATTTCTTATGGTGATGCCAGTATTTTAAAACTTGAGCATTTCAAGATGAAAGCCTGAAGATGAAGCTTCGAGTCTTGACTCCCTATTTGAGGTTCTTATCTGTGGAATGTCCCAACAGTCTGTCTTCCTGTGACCATCAGGTCGCCTTTTCCCTAAGGGAATGCATTTTTCCTCTTCCATGGGAGATCTTGATTGAAAGAAGCTATTTGAAGGGATGGGAGTTGTCTCTGCAACTTTCCTCAGAGAGATTTGTCAGAAGAGGTGACTGTGCTGGTCCATCCTCCCCTGCTCCATGGAAGTAATACAAAGCCCCCTGAGAAAGGAGGCCTTCCCACTACAGGAGGCATGTTCTTCCCGTCAGGACAACATGTTGCAGCCAAGCTTCCCGGTCAGAGTTTCAAACAAGTTATCAGTGCCCAGTAACAGAGGATTTCTTTGGGGCAAAACAGAACCAGCAAATCCAAAAATTCCTCTGGACTTTTGTGCTGGTTTTGTTACTTAAGTTGCCTTGGTGGATATATGAAAGCAGAATCTAAAATTCCAGTGAGACTTTTCCAAATCATTTCTTTTTACAATTACTAACTGGAAGTGATCAGCATCCCTTATTCTGAAAGGGACTGAAAAGACAGACTGCAAAATGAAGTAAGAAAGAGAAAATATTTACACGGTGGTTTCTAGTTGACTTCCATTCCACTGATAAGGTGAAACTTGGGTTGAGTTGAGAGCTGCCACCAAGATAAAGAACACTGGGAATGCCATGTTTACGATGAATCGCACATTTCATCTTGAAGAGCTGCCACATCATTTTTCCAAGTTCTTGGGGGCAGTGTGTGGTTACAGCAAGACATGCGTGCATGGATTGGATGAAATTCCTGTGTCCATGTTCTCTGGGAAAGTGTGTGAGAGGCTCTTTCCATATCCCTTCTTATTCCTCGGTCCTCCAGAACACAGAGACCCATTCCCCATCTCACACACACTGTTTCAAATCCACATCCACATGCTACAACACATGAACACTTACACCTGCCATCTACTCACAATTATATGCATGTGATCATATACACCCACTCACACAATCTACACACCTTCTCATATTTAGGGTTAACCCACACACAAACACTTCCACACACCCAAATACTCTCATATTTATGATCCACTCACACACCTACACAACCCACTCTCAGACCCATGTTCTCATAAAGACACCCACACACACACACACACACACACACACACACACACACACACACACACACACACTTGCCTGCTCTAATGACCTTCCAGCCTTGTATCTCAGTTCCACCTGGTGTGGGCCTGCCCTGTATGTCGCTATTGAACGTGGAGGGAAGCTGGACCCCACTGTCTCCTCCTCATCTCCCTAGAGGTTGCATTTCACCTTCCCCGTTAGCACAGGAGTGGCAAGTTAGAGAGGACATGTGTCAGTTCTGTGTGTACCATGTCTCACATGGAGACTTGAGATGTGCATTTGCTGGGACATTTGGGAATGAAATGGCTGGTGCCATTTAGTCTCATGTCAGTCTTCAGCTTTATGTTTCAAGAAATATTGAGAACAATGTGGAAAACCGTTTTTCTTCAAAGACCTCTGAAAGCCATTGAGCACTATTCTTGGGTAAACATCCTCTTTCCAACTGATGGAGGGAAAAACCAGGCCTGGGGGTTCTAGGGAGGCAGAAAGGGTTCCCATCTGGGAATCAGAAGCCATGACTTCAGGTCTGCTGTGCCCCACCAGCTGGGGTTGGGGGGGTTGCAGGCACAGTCCCAGTCTTCCCCAACCTCACCTGCCACTCCTTGCTGATGTAAATGGGGTTTTGAGATTGGCTTCAGCCTCAGTCTCCAGGACTCTAAACCACTCCAGTCATCTGCAGGCACACCAAGCAGAGCCAAGTTTGCTCTGTGCAGGCTCCTCCCTGTGTATTGCAAGACCGAGGTTCTCACATTTGATCTTGTGGGACTCTTATGCTTGCCCTTGATTTCTGAGTCCTCTCTCTGCTGCCTTGATTATAGCTCAGTGTGGGCCTTCTCTGTGAAGTGGGGTTTCTACCTTCACCTTTGCCTGTGGGATCTAGTGATGGCCAGCCTGAACCCACCCTGTGCAGACAGCTGCCATCTCTTACAGGAAAACAAGCAGCCACATGACCCAGTGGAGAACTGCGTGCAAGCGACAGGTAAAGCAGAGTCAGCATCAGGCCCAGCTGTGACAGGAGGATGCCATGAGGATGAGGGGCTGGAGCAGCTGCCAAGGGTGTGTTGGCTGAGGTTGAAACTGTTCTGCTGTGACCGACCACCCGTGGGATGTGGCACTCACCCTGATGTAATGTGTCCTGTATACAAGCCACGTTGGGCTGGTGTCATTTGTTTCAAAAATAGACCAGTATTTCAGCCTAAGGACCAGACTATGAAATTCACAGACACCATTTGCCAGCTGGGAAAACTCAAGAAGAGGAACGAGATTCCCAGAACCTCAGTCATTCTCACTTGTGTAACTCAAATATTATGAGATGATGAAATGAGAAACTGAGGACAACAGTGGTAGTTGTTATGCTTTTATTAAAGTATCAGACTTGGGGGTATAATTTAAGTATCTTAATCTATGAATTAAATATTGTAGTTGTCTCACGGCTTAACTTGTCAAAAGTGTGACAAAGAAGGTAGAAAGACTTTAATCTAGTCTGTTCCATCTGATGAACTGACACTGAATCACTGAATCCCTTGGAAGCCATAAGCAAAAGAGACACACCTGTTCGTACTCCCTCCCCTTACTGCAAGTGCATTGTGGGTGTAGATGATTATGGCCACGGTCCTAAATGAGTCAAACTGTGAGGTGTCAGGTCAGAGGTCATTTTTGTCTGATAAATGTTAAAGCTTTATTATATCAACAGAATTAAAAGTAACTGTGCATCTGTTTCTTTACCTTGGAAGGGCCATTCGAGAGTCAAGGTCACGTTGTGTGATCTCTGCTCTCCCAGCTCTTCACCTAGACTAACCTTTACAGACACACGTGGAATAAGTGAATGATGAATGAATGAAATCAGCAGTATTCTGATGATGCTTTATGATCGTTTGGGCTCTCATCTGAAAGCCACAGAGGTCAGAGGTCTGCTGGTCTACACCTTGTATTTTGTTTTAAGAAGGATGAAGTCCAAATGGATGGAGTTACCAGCGAAGGCCTGATATTATCAAGAGTCTGGAAACCACATCTGGAGGCCTCTAGTGCACTGTTGTGTCTCCCCCCCCCCACCTCCCCCACACCCTGCATTCTTTTGCTAATCCTGGGAATCTTGGACAACTTACCTGAAGAGAAATAATGAGACAAAATACTTGGGTTCTAAAACAACCAAACACAGTGAGACTGTGAGTGTAGATAGTCTCAACTGGGTACTGTGCACAGTCCTGTTTTTACAGCATGAATGTCCAGTCATCCTTCGATTTGCTTCAGAGGATGCTGGGGTCTGAGAAGCCAGATTTTGCCCAAATGTGCCATTTCACTTGGGTTCTTGATGCTCTGGTAGAGGAATGAGGGGGCTGGACCCTGAAGGCCTGTCAGGACCTTTGTGCACCCTTCCTTCAGAGGTGAAAGAGTGTCCCCTTCACTCATTGCAGAGAGGATTTTTGTAAGAAAAAAATGAGTCCCTTAAGTCACCACTGTCAGCCCTGTCTTTGATAGATTTCTTTTGTCTTTCAGGTAGAAGTGCCAACCTGCCTCAAATGCCTATTCTATTTTGCAAGATTGTTACAGTCAGCTGGGAACACACCATTTATAAGCAGGGATTACTTCAGACTTCCAGGACTAGCAAAATCACACAGACAAAAAAGTCACACTGCTTAAATATGTGGCAAGTGTATAATCTGGTGACTTCATCAATTCCTTCTATATTTCCAAATCTACATCAAACTTCTGCCCTGAAAGCAGGTCTGTGAATGAACACATGTTTAGGCAGTGTCACTTTCTCTGGGTGTTTGGCACATTTCTCTTGTCTTAGTGTTGTCACTGCATGTTCCCAGGTCCAGTCAACATAAAATGTGTTCCCTTCCATAGCCACAGGCCTGTTGACTGAAGGCCCCAGTAGCAGGTGACCTCCCAGGGTTGAGGTCACTCCCTGAGCATGGAATCCCTGCCCTTCTTGGGGCCTTGGGCATCTTTGACTCCTCACCAGGGTTTGAACTTGTTTCTGCTGCCCACAGAGATTTTCCTTCCTGTAATTCTAATCGGATGGGGCGTCTTTCTTTCCTGGCTTAAACTACCACACAGAGTCTCTTTGTATTAGTCGGCAGCTGCCACGCTTCCCTGAGAAGGCGGCTTCAGTTCTGCTGGAGATAACCCAATTTGTCTGGCAGCCAAGTTAAACAAGGGGATACTTTTAGGCCATTTTTTGGAATCGTTCTTGTTCTCTTAACATTCAGCTTTGTAATAGGGAGATTTTGGAGACTCCTGGGGTTTAACACAAGACCTCAAGGCTTTTGAGGACTCTGAAGTGATTACTGTGTCCAGTTATGACCATGAAATAGGGTCATGGGGAGAAGAACAAGTTCATTGTGGATAATTTTTATCAGGCAGCACATGTTACCTGTCCCCAGAAGACAACTTTCTTATCTGTAACAAAGGCAAAATAACATTTATGTTTCCAAATAAGTAAGTCAATAATTTTCTTAGGCCAGATGCAGTGGCTCATGCTTCTAATCCCAGCACTTTGGGAGGCCGATGTGGGAGAATTGCTTGAGCCCAGCAGTTTGAGAGCAGCCTAGACAACACAGCGAGACTTCATTTCTACAAAATCAAAAAATTAGCTAGTCATGGTGGTATGTGCCTGTAGTCCCAACTACTCATGGGGCTGAGCTGGAAGAATCATCTGAGCCCAGAAGGCCAAGGTTGTAGTGAGCCTTGATTGTGCCACTGCACTTCAACCTGGGCGATAGTGAGTCCCTGACTCAAAACAACAACAACAACAACAACAACAACAGCAACAAAATTTTCTTGATTGCTGGGACCATTTAAGGGTCTGGTAGAGAGTCTGGGCATTGGTCTGGCCTATCATTTCCTGACCATAAATAACAATTCTGGAAATTTCCATCTACTATCAAATGCAATCTGATGAACTGAAACAACATTTAGTTACTTAATCCTTCTTATGAGCAAAAAAGAACAGTTTAGTGCCCATCTTATTCTCTGCTTACTCTCAAAATATTAATAAATATTTTGAAATAATAAATGAATTCCCTCTTTAATTACACTGCCTTTCTGTGTGGTGTTCACTCATGAGACATCACAGCACAGATCTGCTATGTAACAAACATCCCTCATATTCAAAAGAGTGAGGACTGGAGCTCTTAGACACCCTTAGTGCCACACTTTCTTGTCTTCCCTACTCTCCAGTATATGAATTTAATCTCCCATAAGTTAATTTCCCAGATGGTACTAATCAGCCATGCCTCCTGGTAGTCCCCTCCCACACTGCGGGAAGTTGGTCCTACGTGCACAACAGAATGTGGTGGTGTTGATGCTGTGTGACTTCTGAGACTGAGTTGAAAGAAGCCTCTCTGAACTTCCACTTTGATTTCTCAGACCTCTTGCTCTGCAAAAACCTAGGTCATATCAGAAGTCTGCTTACCCTGAGACCACTGTACCTCAAGGAATCCCAAAACAGCCACATGGAGAAGATGCTCACTTAGTCCACCTCAGCTTTTCCAGCTGTCTCAAGCCAGATGCCAGGCACATTAGTGAAGAGGCACTCAGATGTCTTCAACGTCAACTGCTACCTGCCTGCAGCTGACAGTGCCACCAAGAGGGAAATGTCTGACTGAACCACTAACTTCCAGAACTGTAAGTGGTAATAAATTGTTTTAGTCCTTTTAGTTTGTGGATTGTTTGCTCTGTAGCAATAAATATTCAGAACAACACTGCATAATTGATCAAATGAGGGAATGTTCATCTGAGAATTAACAAAGTCACTTTGAATTTCATCTGGTGGAAGCATTCACTGTGTTTACCCATGCCACCCACACCCTTTTAGGAAATGCCTTTTATTTCAATACTTGGTTTGGGTAAATAACATACACATATACATACTCACATACACATACACAAGGACATATTACTCACCTGGGTCATAAAGCTCCTAAAAGGACCTGCAATGCAATATGATCTTTGCAATTGTCATATAATCTTTCGAAATCTCACCATCCTAAGAAGCATTAAAAGCAGAATACAGATGTCCTACTGAATCCAGTTTTGAATTTATCCTGAGTTGTTGACCTTTTAAAATTTTCTAATTTCTGACAAACTCAAAACAGCTCTTTGCATTTTTGGAAAACTTAATACCATTTTTTGGCAATGACAATATTGTAGGAAGGTAGCTTTTCTCTTACCCAGTTGTGCTAGTATTTTCTAAATATGTTTCATTGAATGTCTTTTATGAGATGTATGACTTCTTATACACAAGATTAAGAAATAGATGTAGGTCAGGCTCGGTGGCTCAGCCTGTAATTCCAGCACTTTGGGAGACTGAGGAGAGCCAGTAGCCTGAGCCCGTGGGTGCCGGTAATTTGGCAAGACCCCTTCTCTACAATAAATTTTTTAAAAAATTAGCTGAGCATGGTAGCATGCACCTCTAGTTCCGTCTACTTGAAAGGCTGAGGCGGAAGGATCACCTGAGCTCAGCAGGTCGATGCTGGGGTGGCCGTGAGTGTGCCACTGCACTCCAGCCTGGGTGATGGAATGAGACTCCAACTCAATGTGTAACTCAGATGTGTAACTTAATGGTGGGATTCCCAGGGAAAGTTGGTTTCTGCTCTGCTATAGAAACCACACACACAGGCTTAGAGGGTGGGGATGTTCTATGGTATCACCATTGTAGAAAGTATACATTCTAATGATTCACTTCATCAGGACGCAAATGAAATTGAGGCTGGGACATCCTTCAGCATCACTGCAACCATGAGTTAGATAAATCCCCCCCGAGACTCTCAGTTTGTTCTAAGACATGGATGTAGGTTGCTCCAATTTAACATGAGACCATCACTGTAAAGTGGTCACATTTCTGGTTGTCGTTTTTGACACTTTTAATCACCCTTCTCTCTTGTCAATGTCCTCCTTGAATGCAAACTTTTGTTTCAAACACCCTAGGGTCTTCTGGCAGACATCTCTCCAGTGAATTCTCAGGGCTGAGGTGCCTGGCACTTTCTCAACATCCCTAGGAGGTGCTGAAGGCAGAAATCTGCTGCTCTTAAGTGCAACGTGGGGCCCAGAGTAGAGTGTCAGACTCAACACCCTCTCCATGAGTGATGTGAGGTTGTGTGTGGTGATGAATGCTACATTCCACAACCCTTACAAAGGATGATGAGAAAATATGTGACAATGGAACTGAGCCTTAAGTACTCACTTCACAAGACTGAGTGAATATCATACAGTCCATCAGTAGACCTCTGTGAGAAAAATGGATGTTTAAAAAGTCGATTACAACACACAGCATTTGGTTTGTAAAAACACCATCTCTCTTGCCCAGTCTTGCTTCTGAAGCCTTGTGCCGGCGTTTAGCTTTGTTCTAAGGGGAGACCTGCATCTCCTCGTTTGTGTTCTCGGCACACACTCAACTGTAGGGGAGAACTTTGTACAGGGGCATTCTCCCACCTGTGCATTCAATATGGTCTATGACAAGCCTGCCCTTTTAACTTTTAACCATCATGCCACACAGACATAACATTTATTTTCAGCTTAGATTTTTATCTTGAGAAATTTCTCTTGGTGTTAATTCCTCAAGCAATTTTACTCAGCACCTATTGAAGAACTGGGAACTAGGACCCTAATCTTGGTTTATAGTAAGAGTGAACAGTCATGTTTTTATTTCAGCTTGGAAAATAGGGTAGGCTGGGATCCCAAATAAATCTACATGATCGTAATGGGCACAGTCAGTAGTTCTTAAATGTAATGGATCTAACCTCTCTGTGTTTGGAACTTGGCAGCCCTTGGAGGAGAGTCTGAATATATTTGCTGTAGATGAGTGCTCTTGCATTGTTGTAAAGTAACATTCAACTTGGGTTTCTAGAGAGTTGCTCCGCTTACCCCTTTTAGCTCTCTCTGTGTTCAACATGGGCAGTGATGGAGAGCATCTGATGTCAATAACAGGGATGTAGTTGTTATGAATTCCACGAGTCAAGGTTATGGTTGTGTCTTCATGTGTGTTGGGAACATTTATTCTCCATGACACTTTCTTTCTACTGATGCTTGGGTACTGGGGACTGAATTCCAGATTGGTAAAACACCCACAGACCATAATTTAATATGAGATTTTTTTTTTTGAGTTGGAGTCTCACTCTGTCACCCAGACTGGAGTGCAGTGGCCGCTCCCGGTCACCGCAGCCTCGCCTACTGGACTCCAGCGACCCTTCCGCCTCAGCCTTTCGAGTAGCCGGAACTACAGGCACGCGCTACCACGCCCAGCTGATTTTTTTGATTTATTGTAGAGATGAGGTCTCGCTGTCCAGGCAGGTCTCGAACCCGCGGGCTCAGGCAATCCACTCACCTCAGCCTCTCAAAGTCGCAAGATTACAGGTTGAGCCACCGAGCCCGGCAACATGAGGTATTTTACAAGTCATTTGTTACTAGTTAGAATAGTTCAATAATACACATCTGCTTATTATGCAATAAAGTAGACTTGAGCATTAGCTTTAGAATGTGGCATTTCCTCATTCATTCTAACACTCTTTCCTGAGTGGATGGTAGAAATTGGCTTCTGCCAGCAAATGCCTTGAGGGCATATATGTGCATACGTCCTACCAGATGGCAGAAAGAGCTGAGTTTCAGTTAATTAATTATAGACTTGCCTAAAAATCCACTGAAGGCTCGTTATGCCCTAAGAGTCATGTTCAGTGCCAGCGAGATGGAGATTAAGGACACAATTCCCAGGATCTGAGAGTTTGCTGCCCAGAGGGGTAGACAGGAGAACACAGAGTGATAATCACCACGGCAGTGGGTTGAGCAAAGCCTTACACAAGAGCATCTCTGACCTACTCCAGTGAGGGTCAGCAAATGCATCTTGGAAGAGGTGAAAACTGAACTCCATCTTAGGCAACAAATAGAAATGAGTCATAGAGCAATGTATGTACATAGGCACCAAATGGTATCTTAGCAATGAACTAGAAAGCAAAAGATTACTGAACCCTGGAAACAGTGAGATTCAAAACATTCAGGATATGTGTATCGGGGGTAGGAGCTAGATTTCCATGAGCCCCAAGAGTATTTCAATAATCCTAGAGACTGCTGAGGCATAATGGGTCTTCATTGAATATTTAGGAATGTCCTTTTTAGGCCAGTCTTGCACACAATCACTCCTTTCCTTTAGCCCTCCATGTCTAGATTCACATGCAATAAAATTTTATTTCCTTGGAAACAAAAGGGTTTCTCGGATTTTTAAAGGGCAGAGATTTCTGAATCCTGAAGGGAATTCTAATGCATCTTCCAAGTCTCAGTGTGTAAATACTTGCCCATTTTATGTAGAACATTCTTGGGAAAAGGCCAGAATGAGGGCTAACCCATCCAGTTCCAACTATTCTCTTGGTATAATTATCTTTGTGTGTGCCCTGGTATTTGAGAGATTTTTCTAAAAGACATTCCTATCTTAAGAGATCAGGAACTTGTTGAACCTAATAGGCAAAAAATAAGAATGTCTGTCTTGTGACATTTATAGACTTTTCACAATTTGGTGTGCTAAGGAGGGTAACCACTTTTATAATTAATAATGTAGATGGCCTTTCTTTCTGTAGACTTAGATTTAGAAGATGTTTGTAAACAATTTAGTGCCCCTTCACAGTTGGAACAATTGACAGTAAGTGACTCTTCTTGCTTGGCTTTATAGGTAGACAACTAGAAAATTTTGAGAAAATGAGTTATAGGAGAGAAAATAAGCAAAAGTATCCCATCAGAATATACATACTGTGAACCTGGTCTATTCTCCTGACTTGCCTGGTAGTTTTTAAATAAATTCCCCACTTGGATTCTGGAAAGATATTCTATAGAGTGAGGTCACAGTGCAGTAGAAAGTCCATTGACCTGGCATGCAGACATCTTTGATTCCAGCTGGGTCCTGCTGCTAACTCACTGAGTGCATTCAGCACAAAATAAATAATTTCTCTTCTTGCTTCAGAAAATGAGGAACTTGGATCAGATAGTGTCTAGGGTTCTTTTGGTCCTAAAATTGTGCTCTTTAAGTCATGCCTTTTGATTAACTGCTTTTCATTTTCCTTCAAATTTTTCCCTTTAAAATAAATGTAAGAAGCTGTAATTCCTGAGAAAAACAATAGTAACAATAGTTTATTGTCCTATGTTCTAAGCAGCTAAATAGACTGACTCATTTAATCCTCATGGTAAACATACACACACACACACAAATGTAGATTCTATCTACTGTGACCATCTTAAAGATAACAAGAGTGAGGTACAGTGAGGACCAGTAGTAAATTGCCCAAGGTCACCCCCAGAGGTGATGAGAAGAGATTTCAACCCCAGAAGTGGCTTCTGGGACTTTCTCTGGATTCTGATGTTCCAGCTTCCATAGGACAGGGAGGGGACCACGGAGAGGAAAGCGGCCAGTTTGACACATCAGGTTAGGATGGTCATTAGTTACAGCACCTTCTCCCAACAGCTGTCAACTTCAGATCTTGCTCCCATGTATGCCAGGATCCATGTAGGGAACAATGATGGTGTGGCCTGTGAATACTTTCTCTCTTCTCCAACCCACAGATCTACTCATAAAGAGACATGTATATAATCCCATGCGTCCTCCAAGCTACTCTTCTAATTATTCTTCTCTCCTTTGACATTGACGGTGTAACTTTCTATTTTCATCTCCTTGCATACCATATGAGCTTCCAATTTCTGCTCTAACAATGACCACAGTCTTTGTAGCTTGAAACAACACAATAATTTATTATTATCTAATGGATCTGGAGGTAGGAAGTCTAAAATGGGTCCCACTAGCCAAAAGTCCAGGTCTCCCCAGGTCTGTCTTCCTTTTGTAGGCTTAAGGGAGAATTTAGCTTCCAGAAGCTACCAATATTCTTTGGTCACCTTCTATCTTCAAAGTTAACAACATAGTATCTCTCTGATGTTTCTTTCCTCTTCACATATTTCTCTGTCCACAGCCAGAAAAGTTGTCTGTTTTCTTTTTTTTTCATAACCATATAGCTTTACTTATTGGAACAGTAATGATGCTGATTTCACAAAACTGCAGAAGTTGTGTTCTCTGAAAACAAAGGGAAGATTTTTAAATGAGTAAACACTTAAATATTGTTATTTTGATTTTGGAATATATGTATATATTATATATTTTGCTTCAGGAAAAAACTTTTCTCTCAGTGAATTATAAAAGTAGGGGCAACCTCTGACTTTGTAAGTTTTATTTTTCTTTTTTTTTTTAACTTTTAACTTTTTTATTTTAAAGATGTGGGGTACAACTCAGGGTTAGGCATACAAATATTCATTATGCAGGTACCCTTGTTGATGAGGTGTGCCCCTCTCCCTCAGGCAGATTCCCACTACTGCCTGTCCCAACTCCCCATCCCCCCAACCCCCACAGTTTCCCACTACTGCCAATCCTTTTCTTACAGTATTATGATAATTGTTCAAGGTTCACTTATGAATGAGAACATATGATACTCAGTTCTTTGCTTCTATGAAAGATCACTCAGTATTATAGACTCTAAGTCCATCCAGGTTGCTGCGAAGTTCATGATTTTGTCCTTTATGGTTGCATAATATTCCATTGTGTATATGTACCACATTTTTTTATCCAGTCCTCATTTGATGGGCAGCACAATTGGTTCCATGTCCTTGCTGTTGTGAACAATGCTGCAATAAACATACATGTGCAGGTATCTTTTTTATAGAGTGATTTGAGTTCTTCAGGGTATATTCCTAGTAGGGGGATTGCGAAGTCATATGGAAGGTTGTTTTTTCGAACTTTTAGGAATGGTCACGCTGTTTTCCACAGAGGATGTATTAGTTTACACTCCCACCAACAGTGTGAAGTGTTCCCTTTCACCATATCCTCTCCAGAATCTATTTTTTGAGTTATTGTTGATGGCCATCCTGACTGGATTTAGGTGGTATCTCAGTGTAGGTTTAATTTGCATTTCTTTGATGACTAGTGAGGCTGAGCATTTTTTCATGTACCTGTTGACTGCTCCTATGTCTTCTTTTGAGACCTGTCTATTCATATCTTTTGCCCACTTTGTAATGGGACTGTTTGTTTTTTCTTTTCAGCATGTTTGTGTTCCTTGTAGATCCTAGATGTTAGGCCTTTGTCAGGCATACAGTTGGCAAATATTTTTTTCCCATTCTGTGGGTTGTCTCCCTGCTCTCTTGATGGTTTCTTTGGCTTTGCAGAAGTTTGTCAGTTTGATGAGGTCCCACTTGTCTATCTCTTATGGCATGGGCACTTTGGGGTTTTGATCAGGAATTGGTTGCTAGTTCCAATTTCCATAAGGGTGTCTCCTGCATTTTCTAACATTCTTATTGTCTGAGGTTTTATGTGTAGGTCTTTGATAGTTGTCTGTTTCCAAGGACTCACTGGATTAGCTTAGATCTGCTGGGGAAATTCAAGATCATCTCTCACCTCAATGTCCTTAATGTCATCACATCTACAAAGTCACTGATTGCCAGGTAAGGTAACATTCTCAGGAGCCAGAGATAAAGGCCTGGATATGTGTGTGGGTTGTTGTTCTGCCTTTAACACAGATTCATAATATAAATACAACAAAACCCTTAGCAGTGGTGTCTTTATATGACACCTAAAATTTGAGGACGTGGTTGTCAGTAACAGAAGACCTGGTGTCCCTGGATGCCCCTGTGACTCAAAGCACTGGTGGCTAATCCTCAGTGAAGCATCATGTGCCTTCAATAGTATAGTAGTATCCTTGAAATTGTCCCGTTCCACAGTACTGTCTTGTTATCCTGGCATCGCAAGTAAGAGTGCTCTTTGGGCCTACCTCATTCCATAGCTCACCATGCTGGAGTCCTGCATCATTGACATAGGGGAGGCTAGGCTGAGGTTACACAGGGCATAGATCTTTTATTAGGTGAGCTCACCTATAAACCTCCCAGGGCATCCCATTAGAAAGGACATAAAAAGTAAAATGCTGTTCATTAGGTACAGAGTGTTTTGTCTATTTATTTATATTTATTAATTTACTTTTATTTAAGATGGAGTCTCACTCTGTCTCCCAGGCTGCAGTGCAGTGCCATGATCATGGCTACTGCAGTTTCAACCTCCTGGATTCAGACAATCTTTCTATCTTAGACTTTACAGTAGCTGGGACTGCAGATGTGCACCACCATGCCTGGCTAATTTTTTGATTTAGTGTAGACACTAGGTCTTGCCATGTTGCCCAGACAGGTCTCAAACTTCCAGGCTCAGGTAATCCTCTTGCCTTGGCCTCCCAAAGTGCTGGGATTACAGGCATGAGCCACCACATATGGCAGGTACAAAGTTTTAATTACATAAGCTAAATAAGTTCTAGGGATTTGCTATACAATTTTATGTCTATACTTAACAATACTGTATTGTGTACTTAAAAATGTGTTAGAAGACAGATCTCGAGTTGTGTTCTTATCACAATAAAAAAAGAATGCCTCCTGAATCAGATTCATTGAATTCTTCCAGAATCCATAGAACTGACACATCAGAGTATGAAGTGGGTAAGATGTTCATTTTAAAAGCTAAAGCAAAAAAAAAAAGGAAGATTAGCATGCTTAATATTTTTTTACTAACTCCTACCATAATATGTCCCAGGTATGATATTCACAGTGTGAGAAGAGAGATGAGACTATTAGTCCAAGATCATAAAGTTAGAAATCACTTTACATTCCCAAATCCTTGATCCCTTACTTCCGGTTTCCTTGTCTGTTGGGAGCCCAGCCCAGGTCGTCTTGTCTAGCCGGTAGCTGACCCTCTAGGGGACTGTGCGGTTCACACCAACACCACTGCCTCCCACCCTTCTCAAGTTCTCTGTCTCAGTGTTCCTTGTTGCTTCATGATATGCTTCATTGTTTCTAACTACTTTCCTATGTATTTCAGGACTTAGACAATTTGTCTCAGTTAGTCCAGCCAGGTTTGGTGTTTCTGGAGTCACCACAGATCTACCACATCCTAAACTGGTTGACCAAATGGGTGGACAACAGAATTTGGGGACAGCAGAAGTTTAAAACAATTTTCTAGGCTTCACCCAGATTGTCAATTTTGGGAAGAAGAGTAAACAAATTTTGAAAACTTTTATTTCGACTCACTTTGAAGAAACGGCATAAAATTGCACAATTACAAAGCAAATGAATGTGAAAAAGTAATGAAGATTTTTTTATAAAAACAAATTATGATTTTAATGTAATGGATTATAATTTTAAGTTCTACTGAATAGAGCAAATCAAGAAGTTGTGAGTAGCCATAAATTACCTTTGCTCGGGCCCCACTTGGACCAACTCCCTGAGAGAGGGAAAACAGCAGTGGCCAGGTCCAAGTCTGTGGGACTTTCTCCTTCATTGCTTACCGAGCCTATGAGATTTATCTTGGGGTCAGGTGCCTGCTAGTCCTACATCAGTGCTTCAGTGTGTAAGTCAGCATTTTCCAAGCTCCTACAGCAGGCGCATTGTAAACTTCACTTCCTGTTTCTTTTGTGTGAGCTTGTGATTAGGAAGGAATATTCACCTTAAAAAGTAAAGTAAAGCCAGGCACTAAGAAAAGTAAAGTAAAGTGGCTCACACCTGTCATCCCAGCACTTTGGGAGGTGGAGGTGAGAGGATTACCTGAGCCCATGGGTTCAAGACCAGCCTGGGCGGCATGGCGAGACCTCGTCTCTACAAGAAATAAATAAAAAATTTAGCTAGGTGTGGTGATGCACGCCTGTCAGTCCAGCTACTTGGAAGGCTGAGGTGGAAGGGTCGCTTGAACACAGCAGGTCGAGACTGCAGTGGCTGTGAGTGTGCCACTGCACTCCAGCCTGGGCGACAGAATGAGACTCCAACCAAAAAAAACAAAGCAAAGTAAAAGAGTCTAAAAAAGAAATCATATAAGATTGGTCAGGTGGTCTCATGTAAAAATATGTCTAACAAATGCAAAATTGCCCAGATTACATACTTAGGGATGGTCAGAATGCCCACAGCTGGAGTGACATTCAACTCTATGTGGCTAGATAACATTGGACTCTCTTTGATAGGTTCATTTGTTAAATCTTCCGATAAAGGGTTTAATGAACACTATGTTCTCGTAACAAGGAACGCATGATGAAGCACTCAAGTGGAAGAATAACCCACTCTTCTGATCCACTTAAGTTTTATTACATGCTTTCTTACTTTATTTTTCATACTAATGTGAACTTTCTTAAGGCCTTTTCTAAGGTAGACATTGTATGAATCAGTCAGTCAATCAACAAATAAACTATTAACAATAACCAGGTCAATGTACCCGGTCTGAATCTAAGTGTTTGGTGCCACCAATCTATTTAAATTAATAACCAAAGTGTAAATATTGTCGAGCTACCCTGAGGGAATAAAAAATGCTATATAAATCGGACATATTCCAACTGCATCAGTATCAACATTCAGATGTTTAATTACTCAGTGAGAAAAAAATCACGCAGAATTTTCTGGAACTTTTTCTCATTATAAATGAAAGAAGCCTATATCATAAGCCTAAAGATACATTTGGGTATAACAATTGCATGTAAGTATTTTTCTCCATGAGAATGTTATTTTATGCTGGATTCTTTTTTAAGTGGTATTGTTACTAAGACTTTATAGCTTAATACAAAATATTAAAATACTAATAAATTTAAGTGAGTTAATAGTCTATGTAAATTTTAAATTACATAGTTTGCACATACATTTAATTTGTATTTACATATTTTTTCATCTATACATCAAAGAGCAGCATAAGCAAAATGAAAATTGTATGATTTATATGTTTTAATAAAAATATTTTTTGTGAAATAAAATTGTGCTGTTTTAATAATAAGAAATTTCATCCTAACTTCCAGTATTTTGTCTATAGACTAATAAAGCAACTATTTTTTACTTTTGATCTTAATTCCAGGCAATATCAGCTCAATTTATTTTCAGATTATTAATGTTTCTGTTTCAAAAAAGTAAGTCTTTGTTTTCTGTCAAATAATGCAAATATAATATCTTAAAAGTTGGGTTTTATATTATTTACTATATGAAAGATCAGTAGAAATGCATTGCATTTATCCTGTATAGCCAGCTATACAGCAATACAGTTTGATTAAATTAAATTATTAATTTATTTCAGTTTGATTTGACATAATGTAGTTAGAACATTATTTCTATTATTACAAAAAATAATTCAGTAAGCATATTAAAAAGTTTTATTTTACACTGATTAACATAGTAAAATGCACTTGAGGGAAAATTTTTAATATTACATTAAATTTCTGTGTGTATGTATGTTTGTGTGTGTGTGTGTGTGTGTGTGTGTGTGTGTGTGTGTGTGTAAGACAGAGAGAGAAAATATTAAAGGAAAAAAGATAGTAATTGAGGTAGTTAAAGACTGAGGACACTACTTGTCTTTTAAATAAAAGGATGTTTTGGGTAAGTCATACCCACATATGTCCATCACCTTTAAAAGACCCCAAGTAAGGCATTAGTCTGATTTATTTGCATAATGCACCAAATTATTTTAAAACGTTTAAAATTTTTTAACTGTTTTCTTCTTTAATACATTAATTTAAGTCAGGCTATGGCTAAATGTCACAGGAACTTTTGAAGATATACTACAATCGGGAAATGTATTTTCAGAGAAGTTCCTTGATCTAAATAAATTAAATGCATAGCTAAGAGTGGCCTTGTGTGTGAAAATTCTCCCTTCTTCATGAACAGCAAATGCTAAAGCAGTGCACCACATCAAGGCATAAAATATTCATAATATAATAATTATCCTCCTTTTTAAGTCTTTTTAAAGAAAATGAACACATTATTTTTCTTTAACATTTATTATTGACTTGATGCCTAACTTGTGGGGGGCGGGGGGTGGGGCGGGAAACTGCTGTCTAAAGAGATGCCACTTTTTATAAGTGATGCAGAATGTATATCCTCCATGTCTGCTAAAGGGAAATTCTAGGTGTGTAAAGAGTCCTAAACGTATAAAATATATATTTCACAAGCAATTAATAATATGATGCTGGATATTGTTGTGTAAGATACTTGCTGCAAGGCATGAAGTCTCAGCCCTGTAGTCCCAGTGCTTTGGGAGACTGAGGTTGGAAGATTGATTAAGCCCAGGAGTTCAAGGCCAGCTTGGGAAACATAGTGAGATTTCATTTCTACAAAAAAAAAAAATTTAAATTAGTTGGGATGAACCTTCTCATTACTGATTTTAAACATCTTCCTATGAGTTCTAACTAACATAATAAGACAAAAATAGGAAATGAAAGGAATACAGAGAGGAAAGGAAGAAACAAAACTCTCTTTGTTTGCAGATAAAAATTGTTTATGCAGCCATAAAGAAGGACGAATATATGGATTTTGCAGCAACTTGGGTGGATTTGGAGTCGATCATACTCAGTGATCTATCACAGAAACAAAGAACAGAGTACCATATGTTCTTACTTATAAGCAGACCTTGAACAATTGTAATACTAAGAAAGCATTTGGCAGTAATGGGAAACTGTCAGGGAGGGGGGGTAGGATTGGCAGTTGAGGGAAACTGCTAGTGGAGGGAGGGGCATACTTCATCAAAAAAGGTACTGCATCATCAAAGTTTGTATACCTAACCTTGAATTGTACCCCACATCTTTATAATAAAAAAAATTTTTTAAATGAAAAAAATTGTTTATGCAGAAAATCTAAAAGAATTGTCAAAATAACTTTTGATCTAATAAGCAATTATAGCAAGGTTGCAGGATATAGGGGTAATATATAGTTAATTTTTTGCTATACCAGCAAAAAACAAATGAATATGATATTAAAATACATTTATCATTTATATTAGCAATGCTTCCCCAAATGAAACAGTAATAAATTTAGCAAAACATGTAGAGATATATTTGAGAAAATCTACAAAACTCTGATGAAAAGTAAACAGAGATAATCTATATTCATGGATTTAAATACTCACTATCACCATGATGTCACATCTCCCAAATGTGTTTATATATTTAATGCAAACATAAACAAAATTTTAGCAAGCTGTTTTGTAGATTTTACAAACTGATTCTAAAGTTTATATGGAGAGGCAAATAACCCTGAAGAACCAACATAATATTAATAGAGACTATCAAAGTGGAAGAACTGACAGTACCTGACTTCAAGACTTACTATAAATCTACAGTAATCAATACAGTGTGGTATTGGTGAAAGGGCAGACAAATAGTTCAGTGAAAAAAAGAGAAGAGAGCTCAAAAATAGACCCACATTAATATCATCAGCTGATCTTAGACCCACATTAATATCATCAGCTGACAAAGGAGCAAATGCAATACATTGAAGAAAATACAGTCTTTTCAACAAATGGTGCTGGAAAACTGAACTTTCACATGCAAAAAAAAAGGAAGAAGAAGAAAAGAAAGAAGAAAAAAAATTGGATGCAGACTTTACAACCTTAAAAAATTAACTTTAAATATAGCCTATACCTAAATGCAAAATAAAAAATAATAAAAATCCTTAGAGATATAATCAGAGATAATCTAGATGATCTTGAGTAAGGTGATGGCTTTTTAGAGAAAACACAAAATGCATAATTTATGAAAGAAATAATTGATAGACTGGGCTTCATTAAAATTAAAAACTTCTCTGTGAAATACAGTGTCAAGAGAATGAGAAAAGAATCTCAAACTAAGAAAATGTTTGTAAAAATATATCAGATAAAAGGCTATTATACAAAATATGCAAAAAACTATTAAAACTCAGTGATAAAAATGAAAAATATGCCATTATAAAATGGCAGAAATATCAAAACAAATACCACATCAAATATTAAATAAGATGGTAAGCATACATATGAAAATGTGTTCAACATCATATGTCATGAGAGAATTGCAACCTATTTTTTAAGAATTTACTTATTTATTATAGAGTTGTGGGGTACAAGTGAGGTTTTACCACATAAGTAGGCTATATGCAAGTGAAAGTTTGGGCTTCTAGGTGGCCCTCACTTCCTTTGGTAGTCGACCAGGTACCCATTGTGTTGTCATGTGCCTCCCATCCTCCTTACTTTCTTCCTTCCCTTGCAGTGCTCAGAGAATGCTGTTTCCACCCTTGTGCTAATATGACTAGTGTTCACAGCCCATTTCTGAGTGAGAATATGCTGTGTTCAGTTCTCTGTTTCTGTGATAGTTCACGTCGTATGATGATCTCCAACTGTGTACAAGTTGCTGTGAAGATCATGATTTTATTCTTCTTTATGGCTGTGTAATACTCTATTGTGTATCTGCACTAAATCTTCTTTATCCAGTCCACTTTCAATGGGAAACAGGATTGGTTCCATGTTTTTGCTATTGTGAATAGTGTGACAATAAACATAAATGTTAAGTGTCTTTTTTGTAGAACGATTTATGTTCCTCCTGATATGTTTTCATGAGAGGGATTGCTGGATCACATGGAAGGTCAATTTTTAGTTCTTTCAGGAAACACCACACTGCTTTGCATAGAAGCTGAACTAGCTTATATTCCCACCAAAAAGGTGCTCCCTTTTCTTCACAGCCATGCCAGCACATGTTGCTTTTTGATTTATTAATGATTACCATCCTTACTGGAGTTAGGTGATATCTCATTGTAGTTTTGATTTGCATTTCTCTGATGATTAGTGAGGCTGAGCATTTTTTCATATGTCTGTTGACTGTTTGTATGTTACCTTTTGAGAAGTGTCTGTTCATGTCCTTTGTCCATGTTTTGATGTCCCCCCCACTTCATTTGAGTCCCTTTATCAGATGCATAATTTACTAATTGTTTTTTCTGTTCAGTGGGTTGTCTCCTCACTCTCTTGATGATTTATTTTGTCATGTCAAAGCTTTTCATTTTGATAAGGTCTCACTTTATCTTAGCATTCACTTTTGGGGTCTTGGTCATGAATTCATTGCCTACTCCAATGTCCTAAAGGGTGTTTTCTACATTTTCTTCTAAGGTTATTATAGTTTGAGGTTTTATATTTAGATCTTTGATCTGTTTTGAGTTGGTTGTTGTTTATGGTGATAGATAGGGATCCAGTTTCATTCTTCTTCATGGGATCAGTGAAGTTTCCTAGCACTATTTGCTACATATGGTCTCCATTCTCCAATTATTGTTATTGGTGGCTTTGACAAAAATGGGTGGTTTCAGAGACTATGTTTCCACTTCCAGAATCCCTGTACTGTTCCATTGGTTTATGTGCCTATTCCTGTACCAATACCAGGCTGTTTTGGTCACTGTAGCCTTGTAATGAAGTTTAAAGTTGGAAGTGTGATATCTCTTGCTTTGTTCCTTTTACTGAAGATTGTTTTAACTATTTGTACTCTTTTTTGTTTTGCTATAAATATCTTTATTTTTTCCAGGTCTGTAAAAAGTGATAATGGTAATTTGATGGGTATTGCATTGCATCTGCAAATTGCCTTTGGTAGGATGGACATCTTGACCATATCGAGTCTTCTAATCCGTGAGCATGTTTTTCCATTTGTTTGTGTCATCCTTGATTTTGAGCAGCGGTTTGTAGTTCTCACTGAAAAGATCTTTCACTTCTCTAATCAGGTGGATAACAAGGTATTTCTTTTTTTTGTGGCAATTATGAATGGGATTTATTTTTATTTGTTTGTTTGTTTTTGTTTTTGTTCTCCATCTACTTGCTGTTGGCAAATAGAAATGCAGCTGTCTTTTACAAATTAGTTTTGCAACCCAACACTTTACTAGTGTGAGACAGCATTTGACAGACTTCCTACGGTTTTCTAGGTATAGAATCATATCTGCCAAGAGGAATAGCTTAACTTTCTGTATTCCTCTGTGGATATTCCTGATTTCCTTTCTTTGCCTGATTGCTCTGGTTAAGACTTCTGACACTATGTTGAATAGGAGCGTGGGCATCCTTATCTTTTTTCTAGTTTTTAGGGGGGAATACTTCCAGCTTCTGCCTATTGAGCAAAATGTTGGCTGTAGGCTTACCATAGATGGCTTTCATTCTTTTGAGAAGTGTTCCTTCCATGCCTAGGTTTTTGAGGATGGTTATCAAGAAGGGATGATGGCTTTTGTCAAATGCTTTTTCTGTGTCTAATGATATAATCATGTGGTTCTTGGTTTTATATCTGTTAATATGCTGAATTGTGTTTATGGTCTTGTGAATGCTGGACCGGTACTGCATCCCAGGAATAAAGCCCACCTGATCTTGATGGATAATCCTTAAGATGTATTGGTGGATCCTATTTGATAGAATCTTGTTGAGAACATTTTTGTCTATGTTTATCAAGGAGATTAGCCTGTAATTCTCTGTCTTTGTTGAGTGTTTGTCAAATTTCGGGGTGAGTATAATGTTAGTTTCATAAAATGAGTTAGGAAGAATTCCATCATTCTTGATTGTCTGGAATACTTTCAGTAAGATTGGTATCAGTTCCTCCATGTGTCTTGTAGAATTCAGCTGGGAAGCCATCTGATCCAGGACTTTATTTGCGGGGAGGTTTCTCATGATTGAGTCAACTTCTTGGATAGTTATTGGTCTGTTTAGAGTTTCAATTACTTCTTGTTTTAACAGTAGGAGGTTGTGAGATGTCAGAAAGTTCTCCATTTCCTTTATATTCTTTAGTTTATTTTCATAGAGGAAGTCATAGTAATCTCTGATAATCTTTTGAATTTCTTCAGGGTTAGTTGGAACTTCATCTTTTGTGTTTCTAATTGTGTTTATTTTGACTTTCTCTCTTTTTTTAAAGTCAGTCTGGCCAGAGGTCCATCAGTCTTATTAAAAAATAAGGCTTTTTATCTCGCTGAACCTTTCAAAAAACAGGATTTTTGTCTTGTTAAACCTTTCTATGGTACTTTTATCTTCTATAACCTGCAGTTGTGACTTTATCTTAGTGATCTGGATTTTTCTTTTTTATTATTATTATAAAGATGTGGAGTACAATTCAGGGTTAGGTATGCAAACGTTGATTATGTGGGTACCCTTGGTGATCTGGAATTTTCTACTGAAATTAGGATTTAGATGATCTTGCTTTTTCAGCCTAATCAATGTGATTGATATGATGTTAAGGCTTTTACTTGTTCGATTTCTATATTCTATATTTCTATAAACACTGCTTTCATGGTATCCTAGAGATTCTGAAAAGATGTGCCTTTGTTTTCATTTATTTCCAGGAATTTTTTTATTTTGGTCTTGATATCTATGTTAATCCAGAAGTCATTTAGCAGCATATTTGCTTGTGTCCATGTCTTTGTGTGTTTTGGTGGGATCTTGTTGGTGGCAATATTTATTTTTATCCACTGTGATCTGGGAATATGTATGATATTATTTCAACCTTTTGAAACTTGTTCACTCTTGATTTATGTCAGAGAATGTGATTGATATTAGAGTATGTTTCATATACTAATGATTAGAAAGTATATGCTGTAGTCATTGGTTGGTTCTGTAGATATCTATTAAATACATTTGGTTGAGTGTAAGTCAAGTTCTTGGATCTCCTTGTTGGTTTTCTGCCTCAATGAGTTGTCTAAGACTGTTAGTGCAATATTGAAGTCCCCAACCATGATTGTGTGTCAATGTCCTCTCTTAATTTACTTAGTAGTCTTTTCATGAAACCTTGTGCTTTCTGTGTTGGGTGCATATATGTTTAAGGTGGGTATTTCTTCCTGGTGGAGCTTTTAATCATTATCTGGTGGCCTTTCTTGTCTTTTTTAACTTCTGATTGTTTGAAGTCTGTGTTGTCTGATGTCAGAACAACTACCCATTCTCTTTTCAGCTTGCTAATTGCTGGTAAGGTCATTTTCCAGACTTTAACTTTGAACCTATGGATGTACTTTGCAGTGTGATAAGTTTCCTGGAGGCAGCAGAATGTTGAATCATGCTTCTTTATCCAGTTTGCCACTTTATGCCTCACCAGGGGCACATTCGGTTTATTAACATTCAGATTACTTCTTGAAATTTGCAATTTTATCCCTGTCATAGGGCTTTCAAGAGGTTTGTTTGGCTTCCTTTTTACTTTGTGTTTATTTTTAGGTTTGTGAATGATCTTTATGCTCTGTACACTCTGTGGTTGCCTGTACTTTTGTGAGGTATATGACTATTATTTTGTTTTTGTTTTCAACACCTTCTTAAGTATCTCCTGAAGTGCTGATCTGGAGGCAGTATATTCTCTTAGGGGTTGAATGTCTGGGAAACATTTTAATTTTTCATCATTGATAAAGCTTAACTTGGCATAGTGGGAAATTCTTGGCTGGAATTGCTTCTCTTGAGGGCATTAAAATGAGACTTCTGTCCCTTCTAGCATGTAGTGTTTCTGCCGATAATTCTGGACCAATTCTGGACCAATTCTGAGGGTCTCTCCTAGTAGATGGTCTGATTTTTATCCCTTGCTGCTTTTAGAATTTTTTCTTTTGTGTTTATTTTGTGGAGACAGATTACTATATGTCTTGGGAATGGTCTTCTCCATAACTTGAGTGGGTTCTCTGTATCTCTTGCACTTGAATGGTCACTTCTCTAGCAAGATGTGGAAAGTTTTCTTAGATGACATCATGAAATACTTGTTTCATGGTGTTTTCAGTTTCCCATTTTGCTTCAGGGTTACCAGTCAGGTATAGATTTGACTTTTTGGCATAGTCCCACATCCCTCAGAGGCTTTGTTTATTCTTTTTTGAGCTTTTTTCCCCCTACATGTTTTGACAGACTAGATTAGTTCCATATTTTGATCTCCAAGCTCTGAAATTCTTTCCTCCTCCTAATTGATCTCACTCTCTAGTTTTTAAATTATGCTTTTAAATTTCATAGGAAAGTTCATCATTTCCAATATTTCAGAATGGGCCTTTCTGAAATTGGACAACTCTACCTTTACTTGGTGTATGACTTCAATGAGTTTCACTTCTAGTTTCATTTTAGCCATTCAATCTCTGAGTTTTGTTGCTGCCA
Source organism: Carlito syrichta (assembly GCF_000164805.1). Taxonomy (NCBI): domain Eukaryota; kingdom Metazoa; phylum Chordata; class Mammalia; order Primates; family Tarsiidae; genus Carlito; species Carlito syrichta. The sequence continues at coordinate 41,488 of NW_007257543.1, forward strand.
TCTGGGACAGGACATTCTGGGAGATTCTATCATTTGTGCCCTTATAGCTGCTGTTTCAGGTGCTGTCTCTTTAAAACTCTGAATATTCTCTGTGTGTTTTCATTGATTCTTCCTCATTTGTGAAAAGCAACTCTTCCTTCTTTTTTTTTCCTTTAGTTTTGTTGTTTTGAAGCTAGTTAATGTCTTTCTATTCTAGGGCCTTTTCTGTCATTCAATACAGATCATTCAGTGAGAGAGAGAGGGATATTCACTTTTGCTCCATGCTTCACCCTGAAATAGACTTTTATACTTCAAGTTTTTCCCATGGTTAGACCAGTTGGGCTGTTGTTTGACACCCATTGTAAGTACTCCCCTCTCACATGCAGGGCAGGGCTACAGTTTCTATGCAAGCCTGGCACACAGTGGGAAATGGGATGCTCCAATCCAGCACCTGTCATCCTGATACTCCACTTTCTGGTCTCTATGACCAGAGACCTCTGCAGAGTATAGAGTGCTTCACCCATTCCAAACTGTTCAGGGTGCCTGTGTCTATTGGTGGCTGGTGTCTCACTCTCTGTTTTGCTTGGCAAGAGAGGCACTGGTCTGCTGCTCCACTTGGGAACTGCAATTTAAAACAACAAAATACAACTACACATCTATTGTAATGCCCCAAATCCAAAACAACTATAGCAAACACTAGCAAGGATGTGAGGCCAAAAAAAATCTCATTCGTTGCTGATGGGAATTCAAATTTGTACAGTCACTTAGTTTTAGTTTCTTATAAGACTATACATACTCTTACCATAGGATCCAAAAATTGTTTTCTTTTCTATTTCCCCAAATAAAGTGAAAACTTATGCCCACACAAAAACTCGCACACACATGTTTATAGCAGCCTTATTCATAATTGCCCAAACCAAAATGGTTTTCCATAGGTAAATTTATAAATAAACTGTGGTACATCCAGAAAATAAAATGTTTCTGAATGCTGAAAAGAAACAACTATTAAGCCATGAAAAGAAATGAAGGAATCTTAAGTGCACATTTTTAAGTGAAATAAATTAATCTAAAAAACTATGTGCTATATGACAGCATTCTGGAAAAGGTAAATCTATGAGACAGTAAAAAAAGATCAGTGGTTTCCAGGGTTGAAGATTACTAGGGAATGAATAGGGGGAGCACAGAGGATTTATAGGACACTGAAACTATTTTTTATGATACTACAATTATGGATACATGTCATTATACTTTTGCCATAATCCATAGAATGTAAAATTAGTCAACCTGAATGTAAACTATGGACATTTGGATGATGTGTTATATGAACTCACTGATTTTAAAAAATGTAGCACTTTGCTGTAAGACTTTCTGAATGAGGGGACGATTGTCAGTGTTTTGGGGCAGGGAATATGGGATTTCTCTGTACTTTCTGCTTGATTTTGCTTTGAACCTAAAACTGCTCTAAAAACAATGGAAAATAAAGAAAAGTGAATAATACTTGTTAGAAATAAGAAAATCAGATTCTCTTGGGTGAAACATACCTAATTATTGCAATCATATTTTAGAGAAAGGCTCTTCTTATGTTACCCAGGCAGGTTTCAAACTCCTTGGCTCAAGAAATCCTTGCAGCTCAGCCTCCTAAGTACCTGGGGCAACAGACTGGTACCATTGCACCCAGCTTATGCCTCATTTTTTTATTATGCTACATTTTTATAATTCAAGTACCAAGTTAGAATTTTCAATTATATTTTAACATGCTTCCACTTCACTATATAGAGTTTTATTCAACATTCTGTTTCATAAAATAATGCAATCACTAATATATTACCAATTTAATTATTAGCTTATAGTTGTGTTTTTTATAACATTTTCAAAGGAAGAGGGATGACAACTGTTACTTTTCTAGCACTGTGCTGTAAATATGTAGACTTTAAGAATAATTATACTAGTTAATCTATGTTGCGTTTAAGCTAAGTGTCAGAAATAAAACACATAAATTATCCAGCAGTGTGTCTAATTCTCATATTTGATTTGCCAGGTGTCTATTAATTTAATACCCATTTTATAGTTAGGTATATTCATGATTATGAAATTTTATTCAATATCATATCTAATAAGAACAAAATATAATTCAAGCATAGATCTTTGGGTTCCTAAGTTAAAATTCTTCACACTAATTCAACGTGCTTCTATTGTAGTATTTGATTATGATAAAACTAGACTATGGTCAAAAAGAAAATGCAGTAAAACTTTTCTGAGTAAGTCCTGTGTGATCCCATTCTTGTTTCCCATGTTCATTTTCCTCCATGTTTCTGAAGTTAGCAATAACTCTTATTTTGAAGAACTGTCTGTAACCTAAGTGGTCACTTCATTCTACCTAGGGATTAGCAATGAGTGTAATCTGTGCTTGGCTGATGCTGGAGGGAGCTTACCTGGAGATTCATTGCACAGCAACATGAGCTTCCCTGAGGAGTACTTCCCAACTGGTTAGTATCTTAAATCCTGTTGATATGAAAACAAAGGCTTTATTTCCAGCTAGTTTTGACTTAACACGTATTTTATCTGCTATAATACCCCTTTTTGCAGTTGAAATCTGTGTGGGATATATTTTTTGAATTCCTTACCTTCAGTCTGTGTGTGTTCTTAGAGCTGAAGTAAGTCTTGCAGACATCATATATTTTTTTTTATCCATCTAGTCACTTGATGCCTTTTGATTAGAAAATTTAATCCATGTAAAGTAATTGTTTCTAAGCAAGAACTTATTATTGCCATTTTAAAATTGTTTTCTCAGTAATTAATAAGTTGTTTCTATCTTCCTCTCCTGCTGATTTCTTTTGTGGTTTGATGGTTTTCTCTAGTAGTAGGCTTTGAATCATTTATTTTATTTTTTTATTTATATTTTGTTACAAAGATGTGGGGTACAATTTGGGGTTAGGCATGCAAATGTTGATTATGCAAGTATCTTTGTTGATGAGTCATGCCCCTCCCTCTCCTAGCCATTTCCCTCAACTACCAATTCCACCCCCCTTCCATGACAGTTTCCCAGTACTGCAAATCACTTTCTTATAGTATTATAATTGTTTAAGTTCTACTTATGAGTGAAAATATATGATACTCTGTTCTTTGTTTCAGTGATAGATCACAGAGTATGATAGACTCTAAATCCATCCAGGTTGCTGCAAAGTCCATATGTTTGTCCTTCTTTATAGCTGCAAAATATTATATTGTGTATATGTACCACATGTTAAAAATCCAGTCCAGTTTCAATGGGCAGCATTGTTGGTTCCATGTTTTTGCTATTGTGAACAGAGCTGCAATAAACATATGTATGCAGGTATCTTTTCTGTAGAATGATTTGAGTTGCTCTGGGCATATTCCCAGTAAGGGAATTACTGGATCATAGGGAAGGTCAATTTTTAGTTCTTTCAGAAATCACCACACCAACTTTCAAAGAGGTTGCACTAGTTTGCATTCCCACCAGCAGTGTAGAAGGGTTCCTTTTCCTCCACATCCTAACCAGCATCTGTTGTTGGTTGTTTTATTAATAATAGCCATTCTTACCTGGGTTAGGTGGTATCTCAATGTGGTTTTGATTTTCACTTCTCTGATGATGAGTGAAGCTGAGCACTTTTTCATGTGTCTGTTGGCTGCCTGTATATCTTCTTTTGAGAAGTGTCTATTCATGTCTTTTGCCCACTTTTTAATGGGGTTGTTTGTTTGTTTGTTTGTTTTTCCTTTCAGTGCGTTTGAGTTCCTTGTAGATCCTAGATGTTAGGCCTTTGTCAGATATACAGTTGGCAAATATTTTTTCCCATTCTGTGGGCTGTCTTGATGGTTTCTTTTGCTTTGCAGAAGCTCGTTAGTTTGATGAGGTCCTGCTTCTTTATCTTATTTCTTAAAGTATGGGTATTTAGGGTTCTGAACAAGAATTGGTTACCAGTTCCAATTTCCATAAGGGTGTCTCCTGCATTTTCTAAGATTCTTATAGTTTGAGGTTTTACATTTAGGTCTTTGATCCATTTAGAGTTAATTTTTGTGTATGGTGATAGGTAGGGGTGTTGTTTCAATCTTCTGCATGTGATAAACCAATTTTCCCAACACCATTTACTGAATAGGTTCTCCTCTCCACAGTAGTTGTTGTTGGAGGCTTTGTCAAAGATGAGTTGGTTGAGAAATTGAGACTTTGCTTCTGGAATCTCTATCCTTTTCCACTGGTCTATGCACCTGTTCTTGTACCAATACCAGCCTACTTTGATTACTGTAGACTTATAGTAAAGTTTAAAGTCTGGAAGTGTGATACCTCCTGCTTTGTTTCTTTTGCTAAGGATTGTTTTGACTATTTGTGGTCATTTATGTTTCCATATGAATTTCTGTATTGTCATTTTCAGGATTGAGAAGAATGATGGTGATAACTTAATGGGGATTGCCTTTGGTAGGATGGACATCTTAACAATGTTGTTTCTTCCTATCCATGAACATGGAATATTTTATCATTTGTTTGTGTCTTCTTGCATTTCTTTGAGCAGTGTTTTATAGTTCTCATTATACAGGTCTTTCACTTCTCTGGTTATTTCATTTTTTTTTTTTGTGGCTATTGTGAATGGAATTGTGCTTTTAATTTAGGTCTCTGCCTGCTTGTTGTTGGTGTATAGGAATGCAACTTTCTTTTGCACATTTATTTTGTACCCTGAAACTTTGCTATAGTCCTTTATCAGTGCAAGCAGATTTTTAACAGATTCTCTTGGATTTTATTTTATTTTTTTTTTGAGTTGGAGTCTCACTCTGTCACCCAGACTGGAGTGCAGTGGCCGCTCCCAGCCACCACAGCTGCCACCTGCTGGGCTCTGGTGATCCTTCCGCCTCAGCCTTCCAAGTAGCTGGAATTACAGGCATGCACTACCATGCCCGACTGATTTTTTTGATTTATTGTAGAGATGAGGTCTCGCTGCCCAGGCGGGTCTCGAACCCGCAGGCTCAGGCAATCCACTCACCTCAGCCTCCCAAAGGCGCGGGATTACAGGCTGAGCCACCAAGCCTGGCTGATTCTCTTGGATTTTTAAGGTATAGGGTCATATCATCAGCAAAGAGGGATAACTTGACTTCTTCTTTTCCTATTTGGATACCTCAGATTTCCTTCTCTTGTCTAATTGCCTGAGCTAGGACTTCCAACACAATGTTGAACAAGAGGGGTGTGAATGGTTATTTTTGTCTTGTTCCAGTTTTTAGGGGAAATGGTTCCAGTTTCTGTCCATTTAGCAATATGTTAGCTGTGGGCTTATTATAAATGGAACTTACTATTTTGAAGTATGCTTCTTCTGTACCTAGGTGTTTGAGGGTTTTTATCAAGAAGGGATGCTGGATTTTATCAAAAGTTTTTTCTGCATCTAATGATATAATCATGTGGTTCTTGTTTTTACATCTGCTGATGTGTATTTAATTACATTTATGGTCTTGCAAATGTTGAACCAGCCCTGCATCCTGGGGATGAAGCCTAGTTGATCATGGTAGATGATTTTTGAGATGTGTTTTTGGATCTGATTTGCTAGAATCTTGTTCAAGATTTCTACATCTATGTTCATAAGGGATATTGGCCTATTGTTCTCTTTTTTTGTAGGAACTTTACCCGGTTTGGGTATCAATGTAGTTAGTTTCATAAAATGATATGGGGAGAATTCCATCTTTCTCAATTTTCTGGAATGCTTTCAAAAGAATTGGTATCAGCTTCTCCATGTACGTTTTGTAGAATTCTGCTGGAAAGCCATCTGGACCTGGGCTTTTTTTTTTTTTTTCAAGGTAGTTTTCATGTGACAGAGTCAATTTTCTGGGTTGTTATTGGTCTATTTAGTGTCTCCGTGTCTACTTGTTTCAAGGTGGGGAGGGTGTGTGATGTCAGAAAGGCATCCATTTCATTTAGGTTATCCAGTTTGTTTCCATATAGGTGTACATAGTAATCTCTGATAATCTTTTGTATTTCTTCAGGATCAGTTGTGATTTGATCTTTTGTATTTTTGATTGTGTTTATTCAGGCTTTTTCTCTCTTTTCTTTGGTCAGTCTGGTTAGGGGATTCTATCAGTCTTATTAATTCTTTCAAAGAGCCAGTTTTTTGTTTTGCTGATGTTTTCTATGATATTTTTATCTTCGATGTCCCATATTTGGGTTCTTATTTTTGTGATTTGGATTCTTCTTTAAAGTTAGGATTTTGGTGGTCTTCTCTTTCCAGCTCCCTTAGGTGATTTGTTAGGCTCTCCACTTGTGATCTTTCCATTTTCTTGATGTGTGCTCATAGAGATATAAATTTCCCTCTTAGACCTGATTTCATGACATCCCAGAAGTTTTGGTAAGATGTTTTTTCATTTTCATTTGTTTCCAATAATCTTTTAATTTCTGCTTTGACTTCAATGTTGTCCTAGTAGTTGTTCAGCATCATGCTGTTTAGTGTCCATGTCTTTGTGGGCTTTGGGGAAATGTTGTAGTGTTGATATTTATTTTTATTCCACTGTGGTCTGAGATTGTGCATGGCAAGATTTCAACCGTGTAGAATTTGTTTATGCTTTATTTATGGCCAAGGGTGTGATCAGTCTTGGAGTACGCTCCATGTGGTGATTAGAATGTATATTCTGTGGTTGTTGGGTGGAATAATCTGTAGATATCTATTAAGTGCATTTAGTCGAGTGTCAAGGTTAGGTCCTGGATCTCCTTGTTGATTTTTTTGCCTTGATGATCTATCTAGGGCCTTTAGTGAAGTATTCAAGTCCCCTGCTAAAATAGTGTTAGAGTCAATATTTTTTTTTTAGTTTACTTAGTAGTTGCTTAATAAATGCTGGTGCTCCTTTGTTGGGTGCCTATATGTTTAGGATGGATATTTCTTGTTGATGGATTGAACCTCTTATCATTATGTAGTGTCCTTTTGCATCTTTTTAAATCTTTGATAGCTTAAAGGTTGTTTTGTTTGATGTTATTACAACTTCTGCCCGTTTTTGTGATCCATTTGACTAGAAACTCATTTTCCATCCTTTAACTTTGAGTCTGTGTGCATACCTTGTATTGAGATGAGTCTCCTGGGTGCAGCAAATAATTGGGTCATAGTTTCTTATCCAGTTTGCCATTCCATGTCTTTTTAGTGGTGCATTTAGTACATTCACGTTCAGGCTGATTATTGAAATGTGATTGTTTATCACTATCATGAGCTTCTTAAAAAGTTTTTTCTTTGCTTATTTTCTTTTGGCATTGTGTTTAATGTATGTGTGTGTTTTCCAGCTTCTTGTTGCACTTTTTTTTCTGTTGATTCTGCGCTGTACTGTTCTCTTGGGAAGTGTGTGGCCATTCTTTTTTTTCTTTCTTCTGTACTTAATACTTTTTAAAGTGTCTCTTGTAGAACTGGTCTGAAAGTTGCATAATCTCTTAGAGATTGGATGTTTGGGAAGGATTTTAATTCTTCATCACTGATGAAGCTGAGCTTGACTGGATAGGAAATTCTTGGTTGAAATTTTTTATCTTTAGGGACTTTGAATATAGGTCTCCAGTATCGTCTTGCTTATAGTGTTTCTGCTGATAGGTCTGTTGCTATTCTGATTGGTTTTCCTCAGTAGGTAGTTTGACATTTCTCTCTTGCTGCCTTTAAGATTTTTCTTTTGTGCCTACTTTCTTTGTGTAGGTGAATTACTATGTGTCTAGGGGTTGTTCTTCTCATTTGATGTCTTGTGGGGGTTCTCTGTATCTCTTATGATTGACTGGTCACATCTCTGGTGAGATAGAAAACGTTTTCTTGGATTACCTCCTGTAATACTTGCTCCAAGTTGTTCTCCATTTCCCTTTCTTTCTCTGGGATACCAAACAGGTATAGGTTCAACCTCTTGATATAACCACACATCTCTTGTAGGCTTTATTCTTTCCTTCTGAGTCTTTTTTCTAAGTCTTTACAGATGGGGTTAATTTCATATTCTGGTCTTCAAGTTCTGAGATTCTTTCTTCAGTTAGAATAATTCTACTTTCCATGCTTGTCATCTTGTTATTTATTTCCTGAATGAAATTTTTTATGGCAAAAATCTCTATTGCAAGTTCTTTCAGTGTTGTGTCTTGTCTTTCTTGAGTCTTATTCATTCTTTCCATCCATTCCCTAATCCCTGTCATATTTTGGGACCAGTCCTTGGCGCCTTCTATTATTTGGGCATCAAGATCTGATTTTTCAGGAGTTTTGGGAAGTGTATGGTCATTCTTTTTTTCTTTGGTTCACTTGAATTGCCTGAGGTCTTCCTTTGGTTTTTCCTCATTTGTGACAGATCTCTTGTGTTTCTCTTTAGTTCTGTTATTCAGTGTCTGTGGGAGAGGCTTTCCCTTCTGATGTTTGCTCAGTTCTCTATTCTTCTCTGATCTGGACTCCGTATTTTTTCTATTTTAAAATAGGACAGTGGATGGGAAATTTTGCTGTCTCTTATAGTTTTTGAAATTCGAATAAAGTAGGAGATGGGGCACTAGTATTCATAAACTACTTGCAAATTACAATGTTCACTTATTGTTGTATGTGTTCCCTGAGACCCACTCCCCACCACCACTTTATATGATGATGCAAAGCAGAAATCAATGCAGAAACCAACTGAACACACACACACAGACATACGCACACACACCCCAAAACAAACTGGTATAACAACAAAGTGAACCAAAACAAACAACAACATAAAACCAAGAAAGCTAAACACACACATACATGCCTAGCATAAAGTGAATAGAGAATAAAAGCAGAAGGACTGGAGCAAAAGAAAAAAACAAATGGAATTCAAGTCGAACCCACACACATATATTGATACACACCTTAAACTATAAAAAATGAAAATAAAAAATCCCAGAAGAATAAAAGAGCAAAAATAAACCAACAACAACAACAAAATTGAAAGATGAACATTCAGTCATTCACATGCACATATAAACAGAAACAACAAATAAAAGCAGAAAGAAACAGAAAAAGAAAAGAAAAAATATTTTGGGGGAGAGCAGATCAAACTCTCACATACACATTCATGCACAAAGGAAAAATATTTAAAAACTAGATGAACAAACAGTCAAAAACTTAAAAAAAAAACCTGCCCTTTTGTGGCAGACTCTAATTTTTCCTCTAATTAGATCTTTCCTGCAGAACCACCTCTTTCACTCTCTCCTCAGTGTCTCAAGCAGGGAAGGAGGAGGGCCAGTGGAGATGGGTAGGGTTGCAGTCCTCCCCTTCCACTCTCATGTGGTCAGAAAGATCTCCTCCCGTGGGGAGGTACGGGATTGTCTCTTCCCCAGGTATGTACTCAGGTGGGGGACTGCCCCAACTAGTCCTATCCTGGAATGGAGTTCTCCTATTGTGATTGATGTCTAGGTTCCGCCTGGGTTTGTCCCTCTCAGTGATGGTCCAGCTGTGTGGGTCTGACATTCAGAGGATTGCTGGGGAGGAGGGGGTTTGGGTTAGCCCCAGACTCACTACTGACCTCTTTGGAGTTTTTCCTCATTCTTTTCTGGTTACACTCTTTGTCCCACGGCTGGAGCAGGGGAGGAGGTGGGGCATCTGGAACTTAGCATTCATCAGGTCCCTCCAAAGTTTGTGCTTTCAGAATATTCCCTCTGGGTCACAATCAATCCATGAGTAGTTGATTCCCCAGTCATAGAGATCGGGTCTGTTGCTCTGTGGTGAGTGAGTTGGACCACTTTCCTGCCCTGCCTACAAGATGGTGGTAGGTGCCTCTCTTGTCCTCGTCAATGGAATTTTGCCTCTGGACTTACTCTGCAGCCCCTGCTGCCAGTGCCCTGCCAGATGCTGAAGTGGTGATGCAAAGCCAGGATCTGGCAGTCTCTCTCCTGCTGCACCCCGATGAGGGAAAGCCTGGGGTGATATTTTTTCCCTGCCACTTTTGTCCATTAAAAAAAAATGATGGCACTCGGCTTCTATGACCTGGAAAGAGCCAGGGACAAAGCAGAGAAGCTGCAGAACCAGCTATTGCACCAGGGGCCTGGCCACTTGCTCACGAGCCCCCTCTAAGACAGCCTCTCCCAGCATTTTCTTCCCAGGGAAAGTTTGTTGATTTTAAAAAAAGAAAAAAAAGAAAACAAAATGACTCTTACCTTCTGCATTCCAGGAGAGCCCTGGCCGCCAGCTCCCTAGCCCTCACTCAGTAAGTCATTCACACGCCCACTCACTTACCAGCACATACACAAAATTTTCTATACACTCACTCACTCACTAAGGGACTTGCATAGTCCGACTGGCTCAGCCTCCAACTTCTGAATATTTTCTTTTAATGGTTTGTGTATCTAATAAAGACTTTTGCTTTGTGGGCTACCATGGAGTTTACATAAAACATCTTAAACTAATAACAGGCTATTTTAAGTTGATAATGAGTTAACTTTTGTCAATTGCATAAACTCTACACTTTTACTCCTCTCAACCAACAATTTATTTTTGCTTCCAAGTTTTATATCTATTGCAGTTTATATCTCTCCAGAAATTAGTGTAGCTATAGTTGTTTTTAAAAGTTTTGTCTTTTGACGTTCATATTAGAGATATAATTACTTTTCACACAATCATTATAGCATGAATGCTTTGAATTTGACTACATATTACTATTTATCAGTGAGCTTTATATTTTCATATGTTTTCATGTCCCTACTTAGCAACCTTTTCCTTCAACTTGAAGGATTCTTTTTAGCATATCTTGTAAGGCAATTGCAGTGGTAATACATTCCCTAAATTTTTGTTTCTTAAAAATTTTTCTTTAATCTCCTTTCATGTTTTGAATGACAATGTTGCTGGGTATAGTATTCTTAATTGACAGGTCTTCCCCCCCCCAACCTTTAAAGTATATCACCGCATTCCCTTCTGCCTGTAGGATTTCGGTTGAAAAATCCCTTGAGAGCATAATGGAGGTCTCTTTTTATGTAACGAGTGATTTTTCTTTTGCAGTTCCAATATTCTCTCTTTGTCTTTAACTTTGGCAATTTGAATGTCAGGTGTCTTGGTGTGTGTCTCTTTGAAATCATACTATTAGTTGTTCATTGAGCTTCTTGGATCTAAATGTTTATTTCCATTTCCAAACTTGGGATATCTTCATTTCATTAGATTTGACTTTTGAAGACTTATCTTGTTCCTTTATTTGAAATCTATTACTTCAACTTTTTTACTTTCTGTGCTGGTTTCTATGTATAAAAACAAAATCAAAAACAAATAAAACAACTTCTTCATGTCTTGGTAAATGAGTCTCATGTAGATGTTTCTCCCTGATCAACTTGGTCAGAAATTCTAGGTGTCTCAAAATTATTTATGCTTATCCAACCTGCTGTCTTTGGTCTTGATGGCCCTCAATAAATAAGAAATTGCCATGTTATTGCTTTGAGAAGAGTAGGGTAGAAGCCAGTCCCTTGGATGGCAGTTGGAGATGTTAGCATGTTAGCTCTGCATTCCAGTTCCTTCTTTCCTTACAGAGAAGCTGAGAGCTAGAGTTTATCTCACATTTATTCTGTTCTATGCCAAGGAGGGTGTCTGAAGCAGATGTCTTTACCTTTTATCAGCCTTCTCACTTTGAATCTGGGGAAATAGTCACTGAACATTTGCAAGTGTAAAAATTGCTTATTTGCTCTCTTGGGAGCACAGGGCCTTGCAACTCCCAGAGGGAGGTGATTTAGGAGACTGCTTCTTGGGTGAAGGCTATAAATTGAGGGTATTGGATGTATACAGAAATGGCTGTAAGGGAAGGTCTCCCAATCTAGTTTTGTTGTTGGAGCAAGACAGGCATGGGTAGTGGCCACTCTCCTGTTTAGGCAAACAGAACTCTCATAATCTCTTAGCAGGAGAAACATCTGGTTTGGAATTATTGCTGAAACAAGTCAGAGAGGAAGGTTTATGGAGTGTTTACTTTCCATTTCAGGCATGGAGAAGTTCCCTTGCCTTCTCTCAATAAGAAATCAAAGAATTTTATTTCTAGACAAGCTGAGAGAGAAGGCAAGAGTGCCATCCTCCTGTTTTCTCTGGCAGAGTCCTCCAACCCCTTTCTCTGGTGAGACTAAAGGTCAAGGATTATCAATGAAGCAATCTGGGAAAAAAGGTCTAGGAAATATCTTGCTTTCCATGTCAGCTTGAAGAAGATTATTCTTTATTTTCTGAGTATGTACTAAGATTCTGGCTTATGAGAGGCCAGAAGAACAAAGAGCTGCTGAAAAAGTGTACAATCAAACTCTTTGTGGAGTAGGGTGAAAAGTAGGCTGCCAGGGGCTGTAGTCTCTGGAAGTACTCAAGTGGTTCAACCCCCATCCTCTTTGCTCTTTGTGCTTAAAAAACATCCTCCAATGTCTTGTTCCTGCTATTACTCAAGCAGCGTGATTTAACAGGCAAGTTCTCTCATAGGAACTGTAAAAATTGGGCACTATATGTGTCATACACGCCTCTAACATCTACAGGAGGAAGTTGGAAGTTGGGGTTTCTTCCCAAATATAAGGTGCTGTGCTCAGGTATGGATTAGCGTGCAAGTGTGTTTCCACCTTCCCTGCCTATTTTGATGGGGATATTTTTGTAGGTGTCCAATGTGTCAAGTGAATTTTGACTTTCTTTGGAGAGAATTGATCTATGTCTAGGTGCTTATCTGAGGTATCCAGGGGAGGAGGGATAGTCAGAAGCCTCCTTTTTTTCCATGTTCCTGATGTTACTCCAGTTTACATTTTTATCAGAAACATATAAGAAGCTATCTTAATTTGAAAGGAAAGTTTTGATCTTCCATAGCAAGAGTTTCTGTCATTCTTCACATCCAACAGCCTGTGGTATTCTTAGTGCACATAGCAACAACCTTCAGCTCCTGTGTTATGTACAGAGATATGGTGGGGGACACATGTAATCAAGTCAGTGTGACAGCTTTGTCATTCTTGAATTCAAATAATTGAATTTTAAAAATTGACTCTGAGGCATTATGCCCCCACTTGCATGGTATTGAGGAACTTCCCATGGCTTGTTACCATCACAGCTATAAGATGAATTCAAACACTTTTGTGAGGGGAAACTCATGTTCTTGTTGTGCATTGAGGTGTAAGTGAAGAAAAGGGAAAATGAGATAAAAGATTTCTCTAGGACAGCCATTTTAGTTGGCAATGTCTGAAAATATTTTTATCACAACTGGGAGGAGGGTATGCTAACTAGCTTCTACTGGGTAGAGGCCCGGAATGTTGCTAAACATTCCATACTGTGTATATGGCAGCAGCCAAAACCAAAAAGTATGTAGCCCAAAATTTAAACAGTGTGAGGCTGATAAGCCCTTATTCACACAGACACACACACATGCATACAAACATACACACAGCTGTTAAAAGTGATTCCTTTTAAGGAAGGGACTATATTTCACTAGCAGTGAGTAGAGTGAGGAGAATGAGTGTAGACTTTTCTATTTTTTACAGAATAAACTAATATATACAGTATAAGCATAATATAGCATTATTTACAAAACATATTGCTGCATATTTTTTGAAATTTAATGCATGTTGCCTTACTAATTTTGTAAGTAAAAAGCATAACCATATAGGATAATGTCATCTGCAAATAGAGTTAATTTTACTTCTTTTTGGATTGTGTTCCTTTTATCTATTTTTATTTTATTTTATTTTTTGGTTTGATGGCTAACACTTCCAGCACGTGTTAAACATAAGTGGTGAGCAAAAATGGACATCCTTGCTTTGAACTAAATATCAGAGTATTAGATGAAAAACTTTCACTTTTTCCCCATTGATTATAATGCTAACGGTGGGTTTTTATTTTATAAATGTTACTACGTTGAGGAAATTTCTTCTGTACTTAAATTGTTGAGAACTTTTTTTAAGCAAGAAAAGATGTCAAACTATTTTAAGAGATTTTCCCACATCAATTAACATTGTGTAACAGTGCTGTCAAAGGTGTGAAGAAAAAGGAAACACACACTGTTGGTGGAAACGTAGGTTAGCACAGCCATTATAAATCCCACCATGGGGGGTCCCTAATGAAATTAACAAAACTACCATACCATCCATATATTCCTTTCCTGGATATATATCCAAAAGAAATTAAATAACCATCTCATAAAAGCATCCACTTTTCGTGTTAGTTGTAGCATTCTTCACTATAATCAAAATAGAAATAATTTAAGCATTGATCATGAACATTATGTCACATGAAATAAGCCAAACACAGAATTTAAAAAATGCTGTATTATGTCACTTATATGTAAAATCTAAAAAAAAAGAAAGAAAGTCAAATACAGAGAGATAGATTATAAAACAGTAGTTCCTAAAAAAAGGGTACATTTCCCTATTCCCATAAGTGGCTCAACTGTGCTTTATTTCTTTTTGCTTCTGACTTGGTATTTACCTTTCTTTTCTTTATACATTTGGGGATTTATTTCTCAGTTCTGATAGGTAAAGATGTCCTGTTTTGTTTTTAATTATTATGAATGTTGTGGACTGAGTTGCCATGGTAACAACATAAGACTTTATCAGGGGAAAAGGGAAGATAGATTTGTTCCAGTATTGTTGTTTATACACTGAGTACAGGATTTACCTTGGAATATAAAGCAGCTCTTCAGTAGGTGACTTGCCCTGGGTCGCTTTATTTGCAATGTATAAGATTTACAGGTAATGTTCCAACCTGCACCATAAGATACATTCCCAGTGGTGCTTACTACACCCCAAAGAAGAGATAGTCGTCCTTTAATAAACTCTTCCAGATTCTTTCACTTTCGCCTGAGGTCACCAACCTAGCTTCAAACACATGCACCAACTCTCCTGAGGATATTATGGGCATCATTTATTATTCTTTCTTTTGTTCATTTCTTCTCTCATTCAACTCACATCTTGTAAGTACCTACCATGTGTCAGACGTGACTCTGAGTTCAGAGAGAAGGGATTCAGTCCCTGGGATTGCCTGGAAGCTCCATCCCCAGAAGTCAGTCATGTAATGGGTTTATGCCTGCATCCCATAAGGTCTCAGCACTTGGGGATGTTTGACATTAGGATCGAGTGAGTGGAAGGAGAAGGGTGTCCGGATCCCCACCCCACCATGGGTGCAGAGACTAGAGACAGCATACACAGCCTGAGCTGTTCCCATTGTTACAGAACTTAACTCAGGTCTCCAACTTTGCTTTATGTTCCCAAACCATGATCAATGCAGTGTCAGTCCATACCTCCATGTGCCCTGGGTCCATCGGGTTCCAGTTCCCCGTGGGTTTTGCCCAGCACAGCAGCTCCTACAGAGGACTTTCTCCTTCGGTTCCATAGGGATAGAGTCAGAAACTAATTTGTTTCACTGGAGGTGTCTATCTTCCTGAATTTTTTTCCTCTGCCTTTTTCCAGTGCTGACAGAGAGTCAATGTATTTTATTTTCCATAATTAGTTCCCCTGAGGCATCTCTATTATTTTACGTCAATTTATTTCTCTCTATGGTTCATTATTCTACTGTGCTGTTACCCAGGCAGTCAGGACTGGATGTGGTCAGCACAAGGATAGAAGGATAGAAGTAGACAGGGGCCCTCAGGATCAGGAAAGAAGCATGCATCCCAGGCAGGGGTCATAGCAGAGATGGACTGGAAAGGGTACAGTTGTAAAGAACATGAAGCTGCTAGAAGAGGTAATTTCAGGGTGACTGGGCAGCAGTCTGCATGAAGTATGAAGGAGAGAGCCTGGTCCTGAGGTTCCTGGGGCTGGCAGATGGGACTGGAGGGGTGGACAGGCTTGTATCAAACAGAGCCTGGGTGACCCTCTAAAGCATCATCACTCTGAAGTTTTATGCAAAGTCACCTCTGATCTCTAAAACAAAATAACAGACAGACTGATATAGTTTGGATGTTTGACTTCACCAAGTCTCATGTTGAAGCGTGGTTCTCAATATTGGATGTAGGGCAGATTGGGAGGTATCTTGGTCATGAGGGGTGGATCCTCATGAAAGGCAAGGCTTGGTGCTGTTTTCTCTGTAATGAGTGAGCTCTCACACTATTAGTTCACCTAAGAACTGGTAGTTTAAAAGAGTCTGGCATCACCTCCCACTCTCTTGCTTCCACTCTTGCCATGTGACTTGTCATCTTCCCTTGCCTTTCTCCATGAATAAAAGCTTCCTGAGGCTTCATCAGAAGCTGAGCAGATGTCGATGCCATGTGGAACCATTAGCAAAATAAACCTCTTTTCTTTGTAAATTACCCAACCTCAGATATTCCCTTAGAGCAATGCAAAATGGGCTAACACAGAGACATTTTCTATGAATAGGACTGAATCCAATAGAAAATGCACCCATTTTAATTTTGCTTAGCTTGGATAGAATTTTAGATAGCTTCAGTTGCAACATGGGCAGGTTTTGTGCTCTTTTTAGATTGTATATTCACTAGAGTGAGCAATGCTAGTCATGGGACAGACAAAACCCCGAGTCTCTGTGATTTAACAGCATTTTTTCTCATGTCATGGTTCACTGTGGATCAGTAGATGTCCTCTAACTTGTGACTCTGACATCTAAAACTGATGACCTTCAAGGTCAACAGAAAAATAAGGATATCAGGATGTTTATAAGAACCATCCCTTCACATATTTGCATTTGAGACTGGGGCTGTGACATTTAGGAAATGCTACAGATGAAGGGGCAACAACAACAACAAAAAACCCCGGAATTTTAAGACAAAATTTATTCTTATGCATTTAAACTTCAATCACCTTCAAAATACTCTTTTTCTACCGCTCAAAATCATTTTTAAACTTTTCAATTTTGATTCTTTTAGTCACCTCTTCACGTTGGCAAAATGTTTCCCTTTGAGGACTTCTTTCATCAGGGGGAAACAATAAGAGGTCACTTGGAGTGAGATTGGGTGAACAGAGAAGGTGGGGCATGAGGGCCATGCTGTTTTTGGTCAAAAAGTGCTGAACACTCAGGGTAGTGTGGGAAGGTGTGCTTATAAATCATCCATCATTAAATGGTCAAACACATTGAAAGAACATTAAAAAAAATTCACTGAAGCCAAATGCAGCCTTTTCAACAGCACTGGCTCATGCACTCAGGTTGATGGCTTCCTAGGACACTTCTCTTGCAGGGGAAGCATGTACTACAAGGGGCCCGCCCTTCCGAAAAAAATTTTTTTAATGGAATTTGCTTGTAATGAATAGCCTACCATAAGTTATCTTTCCTGAAGTGGGTCTTTGCTTATTCTGTAACTGCTTAATGCTTTTAAAAACTGTCTTCTGAAATAAGGTTAATTCTAAATAATATTCTAAGTATTCACTCTAATTATTATTTAGCAATATACCAAAACAAAAGCAGCATGACTTTTTTGATATTTAATAATTAAATCTTTGGCTACAGGTAACTTCTCCTCCAATCTTACTGATCAACCTGTGTTGTATTAAGATCTTCTCCCCTTAGACCTGTGGGTGTCTCTCAAGAATATTCTAGCTATTTCCTTTGAAGAGTAAACAGAAACATTGGAGAGAAACAGTTTCTCATACTCCATGGAGTGCTGATAGGTTCTTGTTCAGTCATCCAGATTCTTTTTGGCGTATCTCATTTTCTCCCATAGTTTAGAGAATGCTAACATGTTGCAGGTCCCAGCCCAGACCTCTCACCTGAGCTTTGCCATTATTGCAACCACCGGCCTAAGAAAGGTCCCTCTGATATCCAGTGAACACTGGACACATTAACATACTGAAAACTCCACAGATCTGTTTCTCTTGACTGAGTCACCATCTCTCCAGTCATACAATCTGCTTGTCTAAAACTAAGAGCAACGTTATCCAACTCCCTCTTCTCATTTCCCCACCTCTAGAGCAGTCTTCCTGATGTTTTCATCACATTTTTCCAGTTTGTTTTATCTTCTCCTTTCCCATGGACATTGACTTAGATCTTTTTCCTTGCATACTGCCATCTCCTTCTAACTGGTCCATAATCCAGTCCTATTTGCTACTGGACACCCAGCTGAAGGTAAATCCACTCACATGTCTCCCCTGCTTTAATCTCATTCATGTTTGTGCACTGGCAGCATCTGTAGTTCCTAGGTAGGTCTTTCACATTCTTGTGTGAACCAATATTTGCTCTGTGTGTGTGTGTTTACTATTTCTGTGGCAGATACTGAGAGAAAAAATGTAGAAAGTGTGTTTTTTTAACAATAAAAACTTAGGGGTTAAGAAAATAAGCCATAACAGAATTGGGTCCAAACAAAGAATGCATGAGTAAATTGAACAATGATAACAATTGATCAGTTATCTACCTTTCTACCTGTCCCCAATGCATGAGTTGTGTTCACATTTGGTGAATTTGGTAAGAGATGTTCATGGCTTTGTTTTTCTTAGTTACTTCTGGTAACTTTGCTATGTCAAATCTTCCTTCACCGTTTTGTAGCAGTTTCTTTAATGCCATCTTGGCCATATTCACTAGCTAAAAAAAAACCCATTCAGTTTAAAACCTCAACCACCAGCCCAAATCCACCAGTCCAAAGTTTTCCCTCTCCATCATGACTGGCCAGGCTGCTGTCTCCAGGGACCTAACGCAAAGAAGGCCTTGTGCTGTTCATTCACTGCTTCCTCCAGACCAGCAACAGTGAGTGGATGGAGAGCACATGACCCATTTCTGGACCACTTCCCTACCTCACATCTTTGCAAAGCTTAACTCCTCTGGTGTTCCAGACTAGAAGTGGAAATAGAGGGGAAAGAGGAGGTGTTTCCTAGTTTTATTGCCCGAGACGCTGTCCTCTCTGTGGTTTTGCTACTTATCCAGCTGACCTCTACTCCCCACCCCATGCCCTCTGTGTGTCAGGGGTCCAAGTTTAGGTGCTGTCTTGTGGGGTACACAACAGAGTTATTTCTGGACCAGGGGCATGCCTCCTCATTACACACATCCTTGGTGTGGAGTAACCGGTCATGGCCAGATATCTTCCTCCTAACTTAGCAATAAACTATGATAAGACTCTCCACAGCCTTTGTAACTGGGCCCCTCACAAAGGGGTCAACCCATTTAGGAGGCTCATGCAAGTTTCCTCCTGCACAGCCACCTTCCAGTGTCTGGCCCACAGGGAACTCCAGCTTCCTTGAAAGGATGGGGGATGGAGGTGATGTGTCTACTGCAGCCTGTCTATCTCTTTTGCTGCCCATTTGGGTATTTCCAGAAAGACCAGCAAAGCCATCTAAGCTTATGTTTGGCTGGCATATATTAGATGCCAGACTCCCCATTTTGCAGTTACCTCAATCTGTATTGGGGAGAGTTGGGGTGGGGGAAGTGAACTTGCAATGTGTGTAGGTTTTAGGTATGTCTTTTATTAAGCATTGATAAGCCATCTTAAGATGGAATTTGATAATCTGTACTTTCTATAGGTAAATTACTAAATATTCATATATTGTGACTAGTAAGATTGTGACTCACTTCTGCTACCTTTTTGTTCCACTTTATTGATAACTTTCAAATTCTCCTTTCTTGACATTTTTATTGTTCCATTTTTCCATATTTATTTTCAAATTTTATTTGCCTCCTCTACTGGTATGTAAATTTATGCTTGTTTTTCATTATTTTAGAGATTATCCTTTAGATTTTGTGAATTGCACTTAAGAATGTCTTCATTAATCAATACCTGAATCTCCTTTCTGAACAATAAGATGAGCTTAGAAAATGTTAACTGTTCACTTTTATTTGCATATCCCAATTTGTATGCCACTGTAGTCTAGTATTTTAATTCTACCATTTTTAGCCCTAGAAATAAGGCTTTTAAAAATGTTATTGTTAGCCGGGCTCGGTGGCTCAGTCTGTAATCCCGCGCCTTTGGGAGGCTGAGGTGAGTGGATTGCCTGAGTCCACAGGTTCGAGACCCGCCTGGGCAGCGAGACCTCATCTCTACAATAAATCAAAAATTCAGCCGGGCGTGGTAATGCATACCTGTAATTCCGGCTACTCGGAAGGATCGCCGGAGCCCAGCAGGTCGAGGCTGCGGTGGCCGGGAGCGGCCATTGCACTCCAGTCTGGGCGACAGAGTGAGACTCCAACTCAAAAAAAAAAAAAATTTTATTGTTGCATTTTCTGGCAATGCTAGTTTATATTTACTAAAGCTTTTGCCAACATTTTTGTTCACTTTCTCCCTTTTTAAAGTATATCCTTTAAAATTCTTTAGCCACATTTGACAGATGGTGACTTTTTTCAGGTGACACATTTTTTTAGTCTTTGATAATCTGAAATATATTTCACATTCACTAATGAAAAGCAAGCTTGCTGGATACACTAGGAGAAGATCTTTCTCTCAGCACATTGTGACATAGTTCCCTGCTTTATTGACTTCTAATTTTGTGCCCGAGGACCTATTCTTCATATTATTCTATTAGATCATCAGTCTTTCTTCCTTGTATCCTAAGAATCTTGTCTTTTTGTTTGTTTTTGTGTTTCATAAAAATATAAAAAGGTATGTTCTATTTTATTTACTTTGATTTGTATACTTTGTGGTTCTTTTGTTGGTGGATTCATGTCATCATTCTTGTGAAAAATTTTCAGCCACTTTCTGTTTGACAATTATTTCTCTACTGTTGTTTCCTCCCTTTATGAGATTTTGAGCATCTGTATATTGAACCTTCTCAATCTCATCCCTGGATTTTAACCTCTTGTGGCAGAGTATGTTTCCCAAAGATGGCACAATCTGATTTTCTTACAGTGTGATCTTGACATTCATCTCCTCAAGTAGTGGAATCCACCTACTCTCTCTGCTTTTGAAACTGGGTGAATCTTTGTGGCTGTCTCAACCAAAAGTGCATAGCAGATGCAATTTTATCTGATTTCCAAGGCTAGGCTATAACAGCGCTACATTCTTTTGGAATGCTTACTCTTGGAGCCCAGCCCCATGACATGAGGAACCACCAGACGAGTTATCTGATGGGTTATACAGGTAAAACCTAATACATAGAGGTCATATGTAGTTGTTCTGGTTGACAGCCCAATTCAGGTTCAAGCTGACAACCAACATTACTCCTCACACAGGTCAGTGCAGATGCCACCCAGAGGGTTTCACTCACCAGCTGAAGTCACCTCCAGCTTTTGACGTCCCCCAACATCATTAAACGTAGAAAAACCATCCATGCATGCAGTTGTGCCCTGAATAAACGACTGACCTTCAGAACCCATGAGCATGTTGTAATAATTGTTGTTTTAAGCTGCAACATTTTGGAGTGGGTTGTTAATGACTTAGCATAATCTGGAATATGTCTGTTACGTCTATTACTATGCCTTGCCTCACTATATGCTGCATAACGTCTTTGATTCTATCTCAAAATACACCAATTACTTCTTCAGCCTCTGCCTAATTGACATTAAATGTACCAGTTGAGATTTTATAATTAGTTATTACATTTTTCATCTTTAAATGTTTTATTTAGTTATTTTCCAAATCTGCCTTGTTAGTTCTGAGAGTATATGGGTGCTCATTTTTTAGATACTTTATGCATAGCATTTTCCATGATGTTTATAATTTTAATATGAAGCCTTTGAGACTTTTTTTTACTTTGTATGGTTTATGTTGACTTTCATTCATTGGAGATTTGCTTTCTTTTGTCATTGGTAGCACAAGTTTTCCACTAATGTTCAAACTTAATCATGGAAATACTGAGGGCCTACAGTATGTCAAGCCTTAATGAAGGAGTTTTACATTTAGGTTTCCAATTTGACAAGCACTAGTCTTGGTTTCCCAATACCAGCCTTGGGGTTAGTGGGTTTTTTTTTTTTCCAGGACAACCCCAGGTTTTATTATATATGTTTTTCCTGAATTTTTAGATTTTTTATTTTGCTCTTTAGATATTTGCCTTACTATAAATCCCACAGTAAATTTAAAGTGTATTTGTTTCAATTCATTTAAGACCCAATTATATTATTTAGTCTGTCATATGCTAGAAATAGAAACCCAAGGAAACTATTAAATATTGAAGTAGATTTAAGTATAGATATAGGTATAGTTATAGAGAGACATATTTAATACAAATCATTTAAAAGTAAATGTTACTTAGCTTGACTTACATCATTGCATCAGCAAGGAACATACAGAAAGATTTCAAATGTATTTGGCAATGACAAATTAGAGTTCAATTGTTTGTTCATGTGGATTAGCAAAGAATAGGAACTTTAATCAATAAAAAGAGTAGAAGGCTAAAAGTTTGAAAGTCCATAAATTAGAAATTTGATATCAGCTTTACTCTAATGATTTCTGATTCCTTCCTCATAAATTTCTAATTGGACTTTTAGGGGAAGTTAAATTGGATAATAAAAAATGGATTACAAAACTCACTTCAAATGTTCTTCTAGTTCATGGTTAAAACATAAATAGCTTAGAGCTGGGAAGTTACCAATAATTATCTTTCTCACACAGAAGCATTAGATAATTCTCTTTTAACTTGATTTGTATATTTTATTGGTTAGCTTTCAACTTTGCATCTTAAAATGTAAAAGAGTAAATGATTCTTTAATTTAACATTTTCAATAACACAGAAATTTAAATCCATTAGCACCACTGTTTTGGGATATGTTTAGGTTGTTATTATATAAAATGCTATTTTGTCCATTACATGTAGCTCTGAAGAGGTTAGGTTTCTTTCCGCCTAAAATAGTAAGAAATAAACTGTGGCAGTCATGGTTAGATTTTCTTTGCTCATTTCAGCCTTTCAGAGCTGCTTTCAAAGGAGAATTATTTTTCATTCACACTAAAGAGTTCACACGGTTTTTAGGATAAGTTGGTAAACGAAACTCAAGGTAAAAGAACTAAATATGTTCTCTCCACTCGAACTAGCTTTAAGAAATCACAAAATGCAGGTTTTGTGAGAACAAGGGAGGAAAGAACACCAGTGGAGTTTGGATGCTGGAAAGAGTGTTATGTTTCACTACATAGATGATCCTGGGATACTGGAAGCCAGATTTCATTGTGATTTGAGGTTGAATGTATATGCCCTTAGACAATTGTGAGTGATGCTGGGAGTCCTCTCAGTTTATGTGGCAGGTTCCTCCTGTGCATCACCAGGTATCACAGAATATGGGGTGAAGGGAATAAAATAAAGAAAGTGAAAGGAAAACTTTTGACAAATTCTACCCTACAAAAATAAGTCCGTGTGAAGGATCATTATTTTAAAATGAATGATGAATATGACTAGGATCAAAGACTATATACTCTGAATTGAGAAAGACAGACACATAGAGGGAGGGGAAGAAAGGAGAGAGAGAGATAGAGAAAGAGAACAGAATGTAAAAATATAGAAAATGTCATATAGATTTGCTGCCACAGTTAAAAACAAATGAATGTAAAAATAAATCATTTGCATAAGGAAAAACTTACACTGTA
The DNA here is from genome assembly GCF_000164805.1 of Carlito syrichta. Lineage (NCBI taxonomy): Eukaryota > Metazoa > Chordata > Mammalia > Primates > Tarsiidae > Carlito > Carlito syrichta. The sequence continues at coordinate 64,771 of NW_007257543.1, forward strand.
TAAATCATCTGTATGAGAAAAAACTTACACTGTGGTTGAGTTCCATGAAGAGACTTGTTGATCTGTGTGAGTCTACATGGAAACTGATGTGTACACAGAAAAGGCCTCAAAGGCAATAGTGATTCAGTGACTGGTGGTCACTTTTACTCCCTGGGATGTGGATGTGGATAGAGAACGTATGTTTTGTTTTTACTTTTGGTTTTTAATTCAGACTGCAATCATGTCTACTTGAGGGCAATTTAATGGAAACTTCTTCAAGTTGCCCATAAGCAAATGGTTTTTAAATGTCATTTTTTTCTCTCCATGCATTAAGAACCACGTTTGTTTAAATATTATTAACAGAGAGGAGCTGGATAGCCCTGCCACCCAGATTTCCAAATAAAATTCACTGTTGGCTTGAAAACAACTGGAAAAACTTTAGGCCCAAACCTATTTTGTTCAAGTAGTTTTTAGGTAGCTAAAAACAAGAGTTTGGAATAAAAGCATCTTCTCAAACATAACTGTTTTCCATAGATTTTTTCCATGAACTTTAGTAGTATAATGAAGACAGAAAATTAAACTAAAAAACATTCAGAGGAGAAATGGGTCATTTTTTCATAAGATGAAAAATTTCCACTTGTAATTTAGGAGTTAAGATTTATTTACTGATGCATCTGAACTTCTATCTACCTCTATCTTCCCAAAACTAATCATACATTTTTCTAATAATAAGTAATAAATCCAAATCAATACAGACAAATTGGAACTCTCTAGTAAGCAACATCCTCAGATGCTCAGGGCCCTCCCCTTCTTCATAATCTTTAATAATATGATTTTTTACTTACTGTTATTACATATAGATTTAGCAGGTGGCTAGTGTTACATCTCATTGCATAGATGTACAAAGCATTTATTAATAAATTGCTTATGAAAAAACATGTAAGTTATTTCCAACATTTTATGTAATAAAATAATGCTTTTAAATTTTATTTTTAGCAAATGATAATTTCATATATTATATACTTATGGGACACAATTTGATGTTTTGGTACATGTTTACATTGCTACATTGCTCACCTTTAAGAGCACTTTTTCTATTAAGTGATTAAAAGTATAATTTTTGAGGCTAAGTAACTATGTGCTTATATTGGATTGACACTCATCTTATAGTTCCCCAATCTGCTCTCCCAACCTAACCAAAATTCCCTTGGACACAAGCCACAGTGGTGGTCTCAGTGGGAGTCAAATAAAAAGACAGGAGAGAAGTCCAGGCAGAAGCCTAGAAGCCCTGTGTCGGAAGAAAGATATGTTATATTTGAATAATGAGACCATTTCTGTGTGAGTGACACCCAGGGGTGAGTTCAAGGGAAACTTTATTAGAAGCTAAGGCCAAATGGTAGCGGGATGAGAAGGTTCATTTCTTTAATGCTACATATTGTTGGTATTGAAAGTCTAAGGCAGCCTTTGGATGAGTTCATATTTGCGAGGACATGGTCAAATGAGTACTTCAGAAATAGCACCATGGCCACAGGGTGGAAGAAGAGCATTGGGTGGGATAAGGTGGAAAGCAGTAAGTAACAGGAGACAGCCGCCATGAAAATTTATGAGGGATGCAAGTCAGTGAGAGGAAGTGGGGACTGAGAAGTAGACAGAGCTGAGAAATTTAAGGGGAGCATCACCCAGTATCAGACTACCCACAGGATGAAAGATCAGCGTGAGAGAAGTTTCCTAGAAAGCTGGCTTAGACAGGTGGAAGGAAGTGCCGTGAGCTGATGTAAGAATGGCAGTGAGAGAAGTAAATTTACATGGAGTCATGATACGTCAATGAAGTTTAGGCTTTTGATGTGCTGAGTTTGAGGCTCTGAAGAGATGAAGAGATTGAGACACCCACATATAATTGAATACATAGATGGGTAGATAATCGATAGATAGAGAGATAGATGATAGATACATAGAGATATGTATTTAGAGCTCAGAAGACAAAACTAAGTTGGAGATAAAGAAGTGGGAGCTTTAAAGATGAAGATTGGGTCAGGCTCGGTGGCTCAGCCTGTAATCCTAGCACTTTGGGAGGCCGAGGCGAGAGGACTGCCTGATCTCAGGGGTTCAAGACCAGCCTGGACAGCTTGGTGAGACCTTGTCTCTACAATAAATAAATAAAAAATTAGCCGGGCATGGTAGCATGAGCCTGTAGTTCTGGCTACTTGGAAGGCTGAGTGGAAGGATCGCTGGAGCCCAGCAGGTCGACGCTGGGGTAGCTTTGAGCCTGTATGACACTGCACTCCAGTCTGGACAACAGAGTGAGATTTCACTCAAAAAAAAAAATCAGAAATAAAATTGAAATTGTCGTTGAAGATATAGAAATGTATTGGGGTGCTCAGAATTCATTCTGTTGCAACTGTAAGAAAGATAACTCAAATTATATTGAATAAATAAAAAGAAATGTAATGATTGATTTATCCATAATAACAATCCTGGATCTGGCCTCAGCCATGATGGGATCCGAGGAACTTCCATGAGGTGAGTGTAACAAAATCTTTGTTCCCTACTTTTCTTTCCTCTCATTCGCTCTCTCTCTCTCTCTTTCTCTCTCTCTCTCCTTCTCTCTCGTTCTCGCACTCTCTCCATTTCTCTACTTTGCTTTTGTGTACTGATCTCACTCTGCCTCTTGAAGGAAATAGAGCTATCAGCCACTCTCATCTCTGTAGTTTGCAATCCAGAAATATTGGTCTTTTGCATTCCTGACTTAGATGTTGGTTTCTATCTCATACAACAGTTGTGGCTCTGGTAAACAGTCTCTGAAGTTGGATACTAGCACTTCATCTTCTCTCTATATGTGAATGCTGCTTCTCTCATTGAGGGATAAATCGGTCTCTTCTCCCCTTGAATCCTTCTCAGTTTTGTGACTTGCTTTGACTAATAGGAAGTGATAGATGAATGTTGTGCCAGTTCCAGGACTAGTCATTAAGAGGCCTGGAAGCTCCTAATTTGTTTTCTGAGATCTTGGTTGTCATATTACAGCAAAGCCCAGGTTATTCTGTTAAAAAGAAAGGGCTATAGATATATTCTGGGGGGTAAGAGACCACAGAGAGAAAGGTGGTATGGAGAACCGAGTAGAGCCAGTTGACCCATACTTAAGCCCAAAACTTGACAGAGAGGAATTTTGACCTCCCAGTCCTGCCCAGCTCGACCACAAACTGAATTCAGCCTCCAAAGTCACTTCAGCCAATGTCCCTTGGAGGAGAAGACCTACCCTATGAACCCACTGAGCACATGACTGAACATAAATTGAATTTGTTTTAAGGCTGTAAGCTTTGAGGTAGTACTTTGTGGGAGTACTACCTAAAATAGTGGCTATAATATTACTCATTACCGTGTGATAGTTCTGGCTGGCTCACTTCTCATCTGCTGTTGCCATGGCCAGCAGAGTACTCATGTTAACAGTCCTTCCAACACCTATGGGTCGGGAAAGAAAGTGTTCCCCAGATGGAAGTGACCATTGTGATGCTGGTTGCACAGACCAAGTGTTTTTTAGCAACAAGAGGAAAGTGGGAAACAAAGAGACATGAGGATTAAATCTTATACTATATCAGTGCTTAGGCAGCAGAGACAAAGACTACACTAGAAGAAAATAGTGATCATATAACATGTGAGCTCAGAGAACCCAACTTCTGAAAAACAAGGGAGAGGACAGCATCAGCTCTTTAAACAGTATATATCTCTCATCAGGACATGGTCTCTGACTCATTCTCATTTTTGTTACCCCACAACAAGAACATATTGACATGAGATGTGAGCAGATAAAGATGGTATCTACCCGTGATGGTTGCCAAAATCTTTGCCTAGAGTTATAGTAGCTTGGTGGACTGTTTAAAATAAAAACATGCTATGTTCCTCACACATCCTAAAGACAGGTAGTCCATAAAATCCGGAAGCATAGGCTAATAAACAAACCATCATCTAAGAAATCTTTAATCTGAAAAATGTATTAATATTTCTAGATTTTTATAGACATCCTGAGATGTGTGAGGTAAAACACAATAAAAATGTCCTTAATAAATGACTTACCTCAAAGAAAAGAAATCACTGTGGTCAAGAAGTGCCCTTATTTGTTAGGGTTTTCACAACAGAATATTAACAGAAATGTATTTCCCACAGTTCTGGAGGCTAGGCAGTCTAAGATAAAAGACTGGGAGATTATGTGTTTGATGAGGGTCCACTTCCTGGTTCATAAATGGTGCCTTTTTGTGTACACTCAAGGCAGAATGGGCAAGAGAACTGGCCAATTTATTTATTTATTTTAAAATTATGTTTTAATTGAATTACAAGTACAGAAAATGAACAAATCTCAAATGTATACCATTTTCACACATGGAAAACTTTAATAATGATCATTACCCATATCTAGATATGAAATATTTTATCATCCCAAAAGTATGTCTCCTTAGGGTTTCCTTTTTAAAGACACTAATCCCATTCATGGTTCCTCTACTTTCATGGCCTAATCACCTAACAAAGGTCCCACCTTCTAATACCATCTCATTGGAGGTTTGGAATTTCAACATATGAATTTTGGGGAGACACAAACCTTCAGTCTATAGCAAGAAGTACTGGAAAACTTAAGTTGAATCTGCAGCAACCCAAAGTACATAGGACCTGGATACAGGCACAAGAGTGCTAGGATTCTAAATCCCAGTGGAGGCCAAGCTTTGTGCCCTTGAGTCTAACCAAGAAGGGCACATGTGTCCGACTCACTGGCTAGGATTACTTCAGTGCTCACAGTCTAAGCATTCAAAAACAAAACAAGAACAAAACAAAACAAAAAACCCAAACAAAAACAAAAACAAAAATGCCACCACCATCCAGAAGTGGTCCAAGAGCTGTCTATCTTTCTGTGCCTCAGAATAAGAGATCCATTCCGCTTTGAAATAGTAAGTTTACTGAGGACAGACAGGTTTTTGATTCTGTGGTTCACTGTGGTGTTCAGCACCTAGAATATCTAACACATTACTGGATTTCAGTAAATATCTGTTGAATAAAATGAAACTATGCATTGTGTCCCTGGTACACAGAGATGTGGAGTCTTAATTTGCATGACCTGCAGGGGGCATGTGAATCTGAGACTATACCATAAGATGTGACCAAGGATTGATGAAAGGTAAAACCCTTCTTATGAATGAAACACACCTTAGTAAAAATGACCATCACTAAAACCACATGAAAAATGTGATGAGATGGGAGGGGGTATTGTCTGAGAAAAAAGGGTTAGTAGAGCTAATTTGAGGAAAATTATTGGGTTGTGTATTCTACAAAATGGTTTAAAAGCTGTTAAGAAGTGTCAAATGGACATGGAAGATAAAGACACTAGATTTGTTGGATGAGGAGGTAAGTCACTGAAAGTAAGGTGGCTGGGTAGAAATTTTACATTACATTGGTGCAGGGACAGTCTGTAATAGAAACAAAGAGAGGAAATAATTAGTAACTGGTTGTGCAGAAAGTTGAGGAATGTCTTGCTTACTGGCTCTTATTTTCTCTGTTGGTGAGAAGTAAGGTCCACAGTTGGAGGAGGAGCAAGCTTTAATGACACTTATTGCCATTTACATTTACTGTGTGAAGGACACTTTCTGTTTATTGTCTCTAATCTTCATTACAACACTGTTGGGTATATTTTATAGCCTTTATTTTATAAATATGGAAACTTAAATCCTAAGAGACTCTGGAATTTGGCCAAGTCAAGTAAATAGTGGAGATAGGGTTCAATGCTTATTCCTGTCAATGAACTCTTCTGTCTTCTTAGCATTCACTTTGGAGAGGAGCAATGGGTGAAAATGGTTTATTGTAGGTAGTAGAGAAAACACCCTCATGAGATGTGTGGTATGTTAGGGTGAAGCACTGAAGTGGCAACCAATTATGGCAACTTGATTTATGGTCACTCCAACCTATGTAATTCTGAATTCCAACACCCTCACTCCAACTCCTTCATTGCGCTGCTCAGCTCCCAGGTATAGAACACAGATGAGATACATTGTGTTATTCCCAGTCTAAGTTTAGGATGGAAGTTGATGTTGAAAGAAAAGGGGCAAGTGAAGTATCTGGGTAAGAATGAGGATTATACTTATACCTCCAAGACCAGTGGATCTGCCCATAATACTGCAAAACTCATGACCAGGCTAAAAACGGATACCCAAAAAATACCATATCATAGGTAATACTTACAAATCAAGCTAAACACTTTATTCAATAAAATATGTTCTATCATCCTATCTTTCCAAATATCCTGTTAAAATGACAAAATTGAAGATACATCTAGATATTTATGCACTATGGTTTGAATGTCTGTGTCATTTTAAAAGGTTTTTTTTTTTGTTTGTTTGTTTGGAAATCCTGACCTCCAATATAAGGGCAGGGAAAGAGATCCCAGAAAGCTTGCTCTCTTCTTCCACCATGTGTGGACACAATGAAAAAGTACCATCTATGAACCAGAAAGTGGGCCCTCCTCAGGCATTGAGTTTGTTATACCTTGATCTTAGATTTTCCAGCCTTAAGAACTATGAGAAATAAATGTCTGTTTTTTACAAGCTACCCAGTTTATGGTGTTTTTAAATGATATTATGGTATTTTGTTAGAGACCTGAACAGACTAAGGACACAATGTTTTTACATGAGTTAAAATCAGCAGATTATTAAAACTACAAAATTAAAGTATTAATGCCCATGTCTGAATATTTTATTAACAGATTGGTAATTTTTGGAGAATAAAAATTTTAAAACAACATCATTAATTATGTTTTTATTGCAAAAATGTTCACATCAATGTGTGAAAATCTTATTTTGTGTGACACAAAGTCATATGTGTTCTATTGGTTTAAAAATTTAAAACACTAAAAATAAAATATAATTGTATTTGAAGTATACAAAATTGGATATACTTTCCACAGACATCTAAATTTTAGAAAAGTAATAAAAATTAAAAAGTTAAAATTACTTGCCACATGTATTAAATATTTTTCTCAAATAGTAAAAGTATATATGAAAATTAGGAGGTAATATGAACATAATTATTGAACATAAATTTTTATGCCAAATTAAATGTTATCAAAATTGTACTATAACTTAATTAAGATTTAATTATCTCATTAAATAGCTTTAATAATAAAACTTCCCAATTCTAGCACTGTATATCCATTTTGGTGCCTGTATAAAGAATAGTTACCATACTACAAGAAGGTTGCATTTAGAGTTTTAGACTACCTGAATTTAAGATTTAAGAGTGCTTTTTTTTTTTTTCTTTAGTGTGTTTGAGTTCCTTAATTCCCCTGTTGGGACTATACCCAGAGGAACTCAAATCATTCTACAAAAAAGATACCTGCACACGTGTTTGTTGCAGCTCTATTCACAATAACAAAAAAACATGGAACCAACCATGCTGACCATTGAAGCTGGACTGGATAAAGAAAATGTGGTACATATGCACAATGGAATATTATGCAGCCATAAAGAAGGACAAATGTATAGACCTCACAGCAACTTGGATGGATTTAGAGTCTATCATACTCAGTGATCTATCACAGAAACAAAGAACAGAGTACCATATGCTCTCACTCAAAAACAGACTTTGAACAATTATCATAGTACTATGAGAGTGGTATTGATGGTAGTGGGAGACTGCCAGAGGAAGGGGGATGGGATTGGCAGTAGGGAGAAACTTCCAGGGGAGGGGGGCACACCTCATCAACAAGGGTACCTGCATAATGAACATTTGTATAACTAACCCCGAATTGTACCCCACATCTTAAAAAAAAAAGAGTACTTTGCAAAATACCTGTCAGTCACCATATGCAAATTGCAATAACTTGCTAATTTGTGAGTGTCCCCATGAATCCTCTTAAGACTTCTCATTGCATTTGTTCAAAATCCAAATTCCTTACCTTGACCTATGAGTCCCTGCATGGTCTAACCTTTGTTTATTTCTGTAGCCTCATCTCTCACCACTCTACTCCTCATTCCCAACTTTCTAGTCTCACCTCTTCTTGCTCGTGTGACTTTCTTGCCCACCATTCTGTCATCAAGCTCAGCACCAACATCCACAATAAAAAATAAATCCGTGAATTCTCAGAGATTTATTGAGCCCAGATGGTACCAGGAATCTGGAGTGCAGAGCTTAAAGTCAGCTCTAGAGTTGAGGAGCTCACAGCCTGGTGGAGGGGTAGTCTCTGAAAGCTGGTGGAATGAGTGAGTCTTAGATTCTTATGCAAGCTGGTGTGGGGAGTGCCTTACTTGGGTTCATGCTGGAAAGATGTTCTTGAAGGAGTGCTCATAAGCAGTCATAGATGAGCCAGTTGGTGTTTTGCAAGAAAATGAAGAAAACACAAGTGGGAGGTGGATGCGTGTGTGTTGGGGCTTGGTGTGCACGCAAGGAGGAAGGTGGCCTTAGTCATGGGTGAACTTCTCAAATATTTCTTCTCAAATAAATCCTTAATGGCAGTGGGGTCACCCAGGAGACCGATTATATAACCTGAGCAGTCCTTTTGCCCAAGAGATTTCCCTGTACAGCTCTATCTTTTAGCACCTAAATTCATGTGAAGACTCATTCTGCTTCTTAGAATTTCTGGAATTGTTTTATTTTTTGAAGATGATTCTTGATACTTTTAAGTTTAATTGCCTAACATTTTCTCCAAAGATACTTTTAAATTGTCAAACATTTTCTCCTAACATTTTCTCCAACTCAGTGCTCCGGTCCAATAAGCCATGTTTGCTTAGGGGCTGTGGCTCAGACCTATAATACCAGCACTTTGGGAGGCCGAGGTGGGAGGATTGCTTGAGCCCAGCAATTTGAGACCAGCCTGGACTACATAGTGAGATCTCATCTCTCCAACCAAAACTAAACAAACAAACAAACAAAAATTAACGGAGTGTGGTGGAATGTGCCTGTAGCCACAACTACTTGGGAGACTAAAGCAGAAGAATCACCTGCGTTCAGGATGTCGAGGGATGCAGTGAGCCATAATTGTGCCTCTGCACTCCAGTCTGGGCGACAGAGCAAGACTCTGAATGCAAAATAGAAAAAAGGAAAAAAGCAAGGCCATGTTTATCCTGTTATCCTGAGACTACTGGCCACTTCACTGCACCCTTGGTTCAGAGGCCCCAGTGGGTAATGTTGTTTTCAGGACTGTTTCGTCCCTCGTCCATCATCCCACATACTCTGCTCACATATTCAAGTCAAGCTAATTGTATGTGGATCAATTGAGACTGATTGCAACAGAGTCAATTTGAAAAATGGCCAGTTTAGCAAGACCTAATTCTGTTTATTATTCATACAGACTTAATTTTTTTTTTTCTTTCACTGGGGAAGCAAAGAAATATTAACTACTTGATTTCTTTATTTATCCTGAAATAAATGAATATTGCAGCCTATCTGCAAATATGTTGCTATATTTCCAATTAGACCTCACCTCAGAAAGTGAAATATCCCCCAGTAGAGAAAAAAATCCCCCCCCCCAGGTAAAGAGGAAGCATCTAAGCTTTTGAAGGTGGCAGGTGCATTAAACCCAACCTGAGACAGACCTCAAGACAACAAGGAAAATGCTCTCAAATGGGACGATATTTCTAGTGACTATACTTAACAGTGCATGGCAAGTCGACTTTGAAAATCCTGAGATAATATTTCTTAGTCCAAAACAAATGGGAAATATTAGGTGTACCAGAGTACTTAGCAGACAATCGCCGCAAATGAATTTTGATGCAAAGATTAGGAAAATATCTTGTTAGTGCTTATTCAAGTGATACAATGAGGAAAAATGATACACTTGGATGATTCTTGAGTGTCCTTTGGGCTCTTTCGTCCTATTCATTTGTTACTTATAAAAGGAAAAAAAAAACACCTTCAAAACCTTCACTGAGCATTTGCTTAATGCCAAGAACGGTCGCAAAATTGTTGGGGAAATAACAATTAATTCATTAAGAGAATGTTTGTGTTTCTAGGTGTCAGGCACTGTCCATGCTGAACAAAGAGAACAGGTCATTTTCCATGTACTTTAATACCATTTGGGAGAGATAATCTGGAAAACAGCACACTAACAAATTCCCAGAAACAATTCCAGTAATGATAGCAATAACAGGAGTTTCAACAGAGTTCTGTAATGGAGAGGGCTGAGTGGCCACTTTAGATCATGCCGGCAGATAAAATTTCTCTCAAGAGTGACATTGAAATTAAGATTTGAGTGACAGGAAGAGGCCCTCTGTGTAGACATCAAGCGGAGGTAAGTTATACTTAAGGTTCTAACAATGGGCCAGAGTTTGGGGATGCTGAGAACAAGAAGAGGCTTCCATGCCAGAATACAGTGGGGGAGGGAGAGTGGTGTGGCTGGAGGATGAAGAGTGGCAGGCCCAGACACACAGGTTCTTGATAAGCCAGGTTTTGACATTTACCCAAAATCCGATAGAGATCCCTTGGAGGATTTTAAGCAGCAAAAGTGATGGATTCAGATTTGCATTTTCATAAGACTGCTGCATGAAAAATGGAATATAGACTAGGAGAGGGCTAGAGGATGTGTTAGTCCTTTTTGCATTACTACGAAAGAGTGTCTGAGACTGGGTAACTGGCAAAGCAAACAGTTTTATTTGGCTTGTGCTTATGAGGAATGCAAAGGAGCATAGGGATAGACACCTGTTTCTGATGAGGCCTCAGGCAGCTTACAATCATGGCAGAAGGCAGAGTGGAGCTGGTGTGCCACATGGCGAGAGAGCGAGATAGAGAGAAGAGAGGTGTCAGGCTCCTCTTTTTAAAGCAATCAGCTCTCCCATGAACTAATAGAGGGAAAATTCACTCTGTTTTATAGCAAGAGGGCTCCAAGACATTCATGAGGGATTCACTCCTTTGACCCAAATACTTTCCGCTAGGCCTGACCTCCAACACTGGGGATCAAATTTCAACATGAGATTTGAAGGGATCAATAATCCAAACTATGTCAGCAGGAGAGGATGGTGGTTATACGGGAAGGGGTAGCAGGCATGGGAGAATGTGGAAAGATCCAGGAAGTAGGAAATAGGGTGTGCTAGAAGCAGTGTTGATAAGCTCTCCATATAGATGAATTGGGAAGGTGGGGAGGGAAGGAAAGAGATCAAGGATAACCCATCACATCACTCTTGCTTGACTACAGCACTGCAGATTTCTTTCCCTGCCCCGTGCCCACTCTACACACCCATAAGTACGCTTCTCCAAAGCCTTTCTATTCCATTTGCTGCTAAAACTCAAAATCCAGCTGCTATGACCAGGCACCCCAGTGATCCCTATTCCAATACCCCAGTGATCTTCTTTCCAACACCCCCGTGATCCTGACTCCTCTCTTCCCTGACACCTGGCATCTGCTTCGACAGCATGTCTAGTCAGCTCTGCATTCAACATGTCAATCATCCCTCCATTTCTCACAGTTCAGGTGCTAATTACATGGTCCAAACCAGTATCCTGTGGTGCCTGGACCTCTTTTACAGCTTTCTAGGGTCACTCTGCTCCTCTATTCTTGCCTCCTCATAACCACTGCCAACCCAAGAAGCAGCATTACCTTCCTAAAATGTAAATCAAACGTGGCGTGCCACTGTAATTTTACATTGCAGTTTGTACAGAAGCCAAACTTCTCTGCATGACCTAAAAGAGCCCGCACAGCCTTACTTTTCTAATTACTGCACAAAATCCTTTTGCTTGTCACTACTTGCCTCCTGTCTGTGTCTTTTCTGTCTTAAATCATGCCAAACTCTGTCCTGCCTAAAGGCTTTTGCACTTGCTATATCCCACCACCCCGATGAAGTTTCTTTCCTGCAAATACGCACAGTGTTGCCTTCCCTCATCAAATGTCCCACTCTCAGATGACTCTTCCCAAAGTGACCCTGCGAAAGTCTTTCCCTGTGCTGCTGCGTGTTTTGATTGCTCGAGTCTAACTCTTGGGTCTGCTATCTTTGCTGCTCTATCATGGATCTGGCCTTAAATCCTTCCTTCTATTCCCATTCCCTTGAATACTCCTCTATGTAATAGTTTAGCACATAGCTATTAGGTCTTAAATGGTTATAAGAGATTTCATCACAATAATCTAGGATGCTTCCCACACAGAGATACGATGAGGTACCTTGTCTCTTCTTTTTGAGCAATAACTCAAGAGGCACTTGAGAAGTCCAGTGGTTCACAGCAGTCAAATTAATGACTTAGAACCTAACTTGTGAAATCCTTTTGCTTCCTGATATTCTTCAACCTTGGACTGATTAAACAAATGCTTTAATGTCATATCTTTTGTTTCTTTATAGATAGTATTGTTCTTTCTTCCTTTCTTTCTTCCTTCTTTTCTTTCTTTCTTTCTTTCTTTTTTCTTGGTAACTTGACTGTTCTGAGTGTTGAACATGTATTAAATAATTGAAGTACTACAGGTGGAGAAAATTCATTTCTGGACTACTGGGGAAAAGACTCCGGGGAGACACAACCTTCCCCAAGATTTTACAGAGGGAGATGCAAGGTGACATTAGGGGTCAGACATATCATGATGTGGGTCCTACCTCTGTTAGCTCTTAGCTGAGTGATGTGGGACAACCATTTTAGTTTCACAAAATGTAAGTTTCTCTGTGGTCTTGGGCAGATAAGAAAGCTTACTTCTCAGAACTGCCATAGGGCTAAGTGAGGAATCACACTGAGAGTGTCTTTCACTTCTGGAACACAGTGGAACTAACTTAATGCTCAATTACTCTTTTCTTGTAGGGTGAACCGTTTCCTAATTACTCCAGATCATGACTTACTTATGGCTTGCTGAGATCCCCTCACCTCTTAGGTACAGTTGTCATAACTACAGCACAAAAAGGCCAGGGTTCCTCTCTTTGGAAGGCAAGCCCTTGACTTTTATCCAGAGATTTGAGGTGGGTGCAAACACCAGGCATAGTCAACTCCGACATTGCACCCTGGTTCTTCTGTGATCCTAGAGAAAGCCTGTGGTGGAGGCTTATCCTATGTCATGTGAGCCCGGAGGCCACACCCAGCTATTATGCAATTGCCTTCTGAATAGTCACTGCACAGATTCAAGTGCAAAGAGTGCATGGATGCTTCTGTTACATTTTGTGGGAGGAACTCTGCTGGGTTATCAGTGCCTCTGCAGTCTGTGTGAGTCTTTGCAGATGGAAGAGATAAGAGTATTACAGTCCTATCATGGTCCGTCTGAAAAAAGCCAGTGTGTGCCTGGCCCTTTTCATTGAAAGAAGCCTGGCACTGAGGAGTGTCAATGGTGCATCCTTGCTTCCTGGGCACACAGGGCTGGCCTGGTGGTCCCGTCAGTCTGATATCATTAGGCACAGTCTGTCTTTCATCCCCTCTGTATCCAGCCTGAGTTTCTAAGAATCCTGATTCCAATCAGAGTGTGATAGCTGCCCTTTAACAACAACAAAAAAAGGATAAAGTAGAATTTTAGCTGAAGCTCTTGAGGTGTTCCTTGTTTTGGTTGTTCTTTTATGACTCTCAGTGATCAGGAGTGGCAGTTTATAAACTAATTAGTTGGATGTTTTAATAGGTTTTCATCACGTGTAATTTATTTTTCATGCTGACATGAAACCTCTATATGTTCAACTTCTGCAAATTAGCCTAGATAACATATCAGTTCCACACACAGAAAAGAAAAATCATAAGCTTCAGTGCCAGTCACAACATGAATGCTCTCAACAGAAGTTGTGAATTTATGAGTCAGCAGACTCAGCAAGCAGTTATGGTGTGTGGCATTATCACTTTGTCTTTTTTCTTCCTGTTTCCAAGTTGGTAAGCTAATGGTAGCTCAGGTAGCACCTGATAAAAAAAGAAAATGCATAGGGCTTCATTTGGGCCTGTCTAGAGGCAGGCCTTCTGCTCTACCACTGGGGAGACTCTATGGGGAGGTGGTGATGTGAGACCTATCAGCTCCTGGACAGATGTTCTGTGTCGGAGAGTGATTGAAGTGAAAACCAGTGATAAATCTGGGGGAGACATGCACGCTTCATAGCCCTCTGATCTTAATGTTCCATATGGAACCACAGCAGCATGCAGAATTTCTAAATTAAACAAAACGAGAACTTTCCACACACAAACAACAATGCGTTTTCTCTAGACAGCTTCTGAGCAAGGCGCACAAGACATGAGAACATAACTCTGGGAAAGAAGAAATATACCTTCTCTTCCCCTAGACCTTGACACTAACAAATTAGATGAATTGGGAAGTCTCTTATTCATTAGTCTTTTATACATACATTGAATGAACACATCTTCTTTGTATTGCTTCACAACCCAGATTAATATAACAGGCAAAAAATGGTTTAGGGATGCTTTACTTACATTTAATGTTTTCTAAGCACTAGAAACAGGGATAATTATTTTATAGAAAAAGTAGAATGTAATTGTAGGAAAAAGATCTATAGAAAACACAGGTAAAAAAGTTTTGTTACCTCCCTAAAGCTATAGCTTGAAAATGATTTAATAACAATGGAGATTAAATTCTCAAGGTCAATAATTTTGTTTTCCATTATTGTATGAGGTCATTATCTAGAGGGTTCACGGGCAAAGTAAGAGATCCCATTGAGTCGCTAATAGAATGTTGCTTGAAGACTAGAAAAAAAAAATCTGAAATACACAACCTGATTCACAACAACCTCTTCATGTAGTAATTTACTCAAATGAGTCCAGAACAGATTAATGTGACATATGCAGAAGGAAAGTGATTTCCAATTCAATTAAACATGCAGGAGCAAAACACTAGCTGAACTCTGTGGTATGCCAATAATGTCACCTCCTACTGCCCCCAGTACACAGATTGCCCCCCAGAAAAAATAAGGAGCAGCTACTGCCTGGATGATGCACCAGGATCCTTTGAACATGGAGAGGAGGGAAATCAAACTCTTCATTGCCTTCTTTCTCTTCAAAATCCTCCTGATTCAAGACCTAAAGCCTGCCAATGTCCTCATGGCACATCTCTCTCTAAAGGAACCACAGAGAAATGGGTTCTGAGTAACATGTCAAGGGAGAATGTTCATGATACCTAATAGGGCTTTGTTTCTTTACTTTCAATAAGCAACTACAACGGTGGATTTAAATTTTGGTAAGTAATAGAAAAAGATATTTTCACACTCTATTTGCAGGTGAGTATGCTTAAAAGAGAGGTGAGCTCTTATTGCTTTCTAAGAATATTATGGAATTATCTGGCATCAAAATGAGCTTCAGAATAAATTTAAATTGAGCTCTGAAGAACTGACTTGTGTGAAAAACTGTACATTGTTGAGAAGGTGAACTCTTGAGACACAAAGGCCTGAGTTCAAGTCTCAGTCCTGACCATTTTAGTTAGATAAGTGACCATGTGCAAAATCAATTAATTTTATTCCTCTGTAAAAAAAAAAAATATATATATATATAGATGTAGATATAGATATAGATATATTAAACAATAGTGAATTATCAAAGTTGCTGGAAGGATTAAGTGCAACAATTCGCATGAGATATTTTGCACAGTGCTGGGTAAATACCAAGACATGTTAATGTCAATATCTTTATAATTAATTTTTTGATGATTCTTGGACACAAAGAACAACACCATGTGCTATTCTAGGATCAAAGAAATAAAATCCAGTACTATAAACTCTCAGAAAAGTTATTTCAACAAGTGACACCATTTCTTATAAAGTCAATTTTACGACTACTTGGAAATTGAAATTCTTTTCAGTCCAAGATGATATGGTATAGCCTTTTCTCAAATGAATGACATCTTGTATTAGACACGATCATACTAAAGCAAGCTTGCAAAGTAACAAAGTCACTTTGTTAAAATGTTAAAAGAATTTCTAAAAAGTAAAAATATCCCTTTCAATAAACTGCATTAAAATAGAAATAAATCTTAGAAGACAGTTTTTAAGATTTTCACTTTTATTAAAATACAGAAAAAAATTACTTTTGAGGGGTATATTTCTGAATTTTGAAAATTGCATGGAATTGAGTGACCACTACCAAAATTTACACCGGCATAATTGTTAAGGGCAAATCCAAGATAAATGGCATGTAACACATTTTATTGATGAATCCTTTTCCTCTCAAAATGCATAAATATCCTATTATTTATCCAGAAGAAAAAGAAACAAATATAATTAGAGGGAATTTTGTGAAAGGTTATCTGAAAGGTAAGCAGGCATATTTCTGACATTCTTGGAACTGTAAATGTTTGTAATACTCCCTGTTATTGCAAGTGCTTTAATGGGGATGTGCAGAGCAAATTGATCAAAATTTTGAGGTTTTGATTCTCCAAAATTCCAAAAACCCTGGTCCTTCAACTATAGGAGAAAAAAAAAAAAAAAATATATATATATATATACACACACACAATACTAAATTATCAAAATTGCTGGAAGGATTAACTGCAACAATGCACATGAGATATTTTGCACAGTGCTGGGTAAATACCAAGACTTGTTACTGTCATTCTCTTTATAATTAATTTTTTGATGATTCTTGGACACAGAGAACAACACCATGTGTTACTCTAGGATAAAATAAATAAAATCCAGTACTATAAACTCTCAGAAATGGCTACTTATATATATAAGTAATTTCTCATATATATATATGGCAGCTACTTGTAGCTCATTAAGTCAATGCTATTGGAGACATGGGTCCCATCCCTTTAGGTGGTCATACAGCCTCTACTCAAAAAACTGGGGACACTTTTATTTTAAGAAGTAGTCACTTGAGTATCAGTCAGCTTGAAATGTCTGAAAACTTGACCTAAGATATGCCTTTTTGAAAAATTTCTGCAGTTGATTCCAAGCTTTTCTTTGAAGTCATTGAATATATCTGCATTAAATTTTAATGAACTAAATTCCTTGACTTCACTTGCCTTTCCAAATTTTCAGTTCTTTTAATTTTTTTTTTTCATATTAAATAATCTCAAGAATTTTTTTTCACTCGCTACAGGGAGACGTGAGAAGAGCTGGGTGATAACTGTGCACCCAGTAGACTGATTTAAGAAAAGTAATCCTGAGCTTATGGAACCTGAATCTTTTATAATAGGTGGTAAGCATGCTTACTCTTTGCTTGGAGAGGAGCACTATCCTTATTTTACTAGGCAATGATTACATCTGCTCTCTGTCTTCTAACACTTTTCATTGTATAAATTTTCTGAAAAGGATAGTCTAGAATAAAGGCAAGTATTATCCTTGTTCACAAGACATGCAGAAACTAAAAAAAAAAGAAAAAAAAGGAGAATTGCCTTCCAACATGATGGTTTAATTCTAAGACTGAAATGTATTTCTAGCTAAACAACATCAGTTTGTTTTTTTAAAAATCTCCAAGCAACATTATTCTACTTTGGTCATCTTCTCTCTCCTCTGTTCACACAAATGAATACCGACAGTGAAAATCTGATCTATTTTTCTTTCCATTAAAAGTATAAAAATGGATACTTTCCCACTTTAGGTAGATTTTATTGTTAAATTTTAGTATTAGCAAGATAAATTCAGAACAAGGCAAACCAAAGAGAGTTGTGTTACTCCCGGAAAGAGGCAAGTTGGTTAGTCATATAAGGTTACATCCCAAAGTTTTAGGACCAAGGGATGACATGGGCATGTGTCCAGCAGAATTCCCCAAACCTAAGTAATGAGACACTTTCTTTAATGGTAAAACAAAATAGCAAGCACATGTAATCCCAATTTGCAAAAGACTATCTGAAGAATCTAAAAGCTTGTTCTATGAAAAGATCTTTCAACAATGTTTAAATTAGCAGTCCCCAACCTTTTGGGCATCAGGGACCAGTTTCATGGAAGACAATTTTTCCATGGAGCGGAATTGGGGGGATGGTTTTGGGATGATTCAAATGCATATTTATTGCGTACTTTATTTTAGTAATATATAATGAAATGATTATACAACTCACCATTAAAAAGGGGGTGCAGAAAGCAGTGGTAAATAAAATAATGGGCAGGCCACCTGCAGACTAAAATAAGTGTTGGATTCTGACTTACAGCCTCCCACCAGATGCTGCTGTATGACTGAGTACATCAACTCACTTGCCACTCGTTGATAGGGTTTTGATGAGTCGGCAACCAATGATTTATTATGGTCTCTGTGCAGTCACACCTCATTGCTAATGTTAATCTGTATTTGCAGCTGCTTCCCAGCATTATCATCACTGCCTCAGCTACACCTCAGACCATGAGCCATTAGATTCTCACCTAGATCCCTTGCATGCGCAGTTCACAATAGGGTTCACACTCCTATGAGAATCTAATGCCATGGCTCACCTGACAGGAAGTGGAGCTCAGGATGTCATGCGAGCGATGGGGAGTGGCTGTAAATACAGATGAAACTTTGCTCATTGAGATGCCCAGATGAAAGAACACCATCAGGGGATCCGCCTGCATGGGTCCCTCCAGGCAGCCTCACCATCACCAAGATGGGTAAGATTATGGGCATGGCTTTAGTGACACCACCACAGTGTGAAAGTTTAAGTATTCCATAGTACTTTCAGATGCTGGAAGGTACATGGTGCATCAGGAGACCACACATACATGGAAGTCCAGGAAGGTGTTACCCAAATAGGCATCCCAAGGAAAAATTTAATTGGTGAGTTTAAAGCAAGCAAGCACTGGGTCCAAGAGGTCATATAGGTCACGCTGTGACTGAGAGGTGGTCACTTTACGTTGGAGAGCAAATAACTGAGTGGCCTGCTAAAGGAAAGTGGGAAATCCTAGTCTGCTAGGTGGGAGAGATGCCTCCAAGTTTTATCTCTGGTCACTGATTGGAGCCATTTGAGTGGGGTGTAATGTCAAAACGTCAAAGGTGACTGAGCCCTGGTTCTGGAAGAGAAGGTAAAACTTATATTTAATAGTGGATGCCCACGCAACATAAAGTATATATACTCACTACAAACACAGGTTTATCAGTGTAAAAGAGTTTCCTCGGTGTACAAAATGGATTAAGACAAATGAGGTATAAACACATGATATGAAAGGTTTTTCAGAATTCTTGTGCATGAGAAGGCACCTTGTGCCCACAGAGATTTATAAGTTGCAACTTGAGAAGGATTAGAAGTAAATTCAAAAGTGGTGTTTTTTTTTTAAGGAATATGAAATAATCCTGGCTATATCTGAAACTAGTTTGTGCAACATTTAAGGGGCAGACTTACCACGTTAGTATTGACCGTAATAGAAGGAAGATTGCAAATAAGGCAGAAAAGTTCCAGTCATTGCATCTGAGGTGAGATTCTGTCCTATATTTCAATTCTGATCCACTTGGATTTGCAGAGTCCAAATATGAGTTTTTTTATGTTTGTTTCTTTTAAAGAAATGCTATTTAAAAATAAGAACCAAAGAATGAATTAAAGGGGAAACTGCATCCCCCTGGAACCCAGATTTTTTGGTTTCTAAGATCACAGAATTAGTGAATGATGAAAGTTTTAGAATTTCAAAAATATCATTTCATGATAACAGATTGCCCACAGTATATGCAAATGACGAGTTCGCCAAGGTTGTTTCAGTTTCAAATATCTCCACGGCATTCCCTTAATTTTTGCTTCACAGCAGCTGTTGACAGAAATTCTGATCAGTGCTGTTTTACACAGAGTGGAAATGAGACGTTGGCAAGTTTCACACAGCCAGGGTGGAAATAGATGTTGCTGGAGGCAGGGTTTCCATCAGGCCCACTGTAACCCTGGACCTACCCAATTGTCTCCAGTAATCTGAACATTCTCAGGAGTGTCAGGGAGTTAGTGAAATATACTATCTATTTATGCCTCTTAGTCTTGGCATTCTGAGTTCAGACTGAAGGAAACCTGCTGTGATCCCTTTGCCCTTCAGTGATGGTGAGTCTCACCCCTGGTCTAGGTGTCTGAGTGCCCGGAACTCACGTAGATATTCAGACATATAATAGGCTGCTCTGCTGTCCCCAGCTGCTTCACTTTGGACAAAGTAATAGCTTATTTCCTGACTGACAGCTGAAAACCTATTTATGATTTTCTCTCCCACAACTTGTCTTCCGAAAGAGCCCATCATTACTGACAGGGTGGCTTTTGCCTTACATTCTTCAAATACTTCACTCTGGCCATCAGTCCCTGAGGCCCCCTGGGACCCAGGCTATTACATGCCATTTTTCTTTGAGGGCCTTTTAACCCACACTATATTGGAAATGTAAATAATTCTCTCTAGGATATTGAAATTTTCCTGGAGCTTCCTCACAATTCAGAAATTGGAGTGTTATAGAATCCTCCAGCAAAAAGAAAATATTACCCATGGAATTTGATTCCCAGCCCACGTCTCAGTCCACAGATTCTGCCAATTATCCCACATTTACTGAACTTCTGCCATGTGAATAAAACTAATAGGGATGTCTATGATCATTCAGGATTTTTCAAGCATCATTAAGTGCTGGCTATCATATATATATATCTATAACATTCCACTGACATTTTATTTGAGCTAAATGTATAAATAAATAGCTTTTTTGGATCATTTTAGGAAAGAGAATAATATGATTGTTTTCCTATTTTAAACAGACTAATTTATTTTACTTGATTTATATTTATTATTAAGAGATAATCACCATAAAAAGAAAGGAAATTATTAAAATAAAGATTTTAAAAATTTGTTTCCAAATAACTAGTAGCACAAATGAAACCACTGAATTGCTGAATGAGTCACTGTCTTGGCCCCAAGACCAATGAGACCAGCACCCTGTCTCCCACCCCAACCCACTCCCTATATCTCTCCTCACTCATACTTTGGCCACTTATTTATTCTACAGTACAAGTTTAAAAAAAAAAACTTGTATGCCAATTAGGAGGCAGTCTTTCTTTGAAGGGAACTAATAGTTCATTTAATTGCATAGATTATGGCAGCTCTTAATATCCCTTAGGACATTTTCAGAGGATTGCAACCGAGACTCCCCAGGCTCTTGCATGGATAGAGAATTGCTGGCTTATGCAGTGAGCTTATCTCAACAACAGTGGCATTGATCCTACAAGGTGAAGTTAAAGCCATCTCTCATCCTGTCTTCTGTAGGCAGGAGACAATAAGTGTACAAAGATAATGGCCTGACATTGCTTGTGAAGAATTACCCGAGATCAGCCATAATCATAAAAGGACAGAATGGTAACAGTGTATGTGGCACAATCAGCTTCATGATCATCTAGTTTTAAGAAAGTAGAGGGTTACAATTTTGAATTTCTAAAAATAATTTAAGACTGCATTCACATATGAAAAATTTTCTGAGAGAGATATAGAGAGATCTACCTTATAATAATAGCTCTCTGGTGTAATTCAAAAATTTATTTAATCTGATTATAAGCAGCTTTCTATGTGTAAGGTGTTGATTTTATGTTTCTATTTTTTATTCTTAAAAAATCTGTTCTTGACTGGGCGCATTGACTCAGCCTGTAATCCCAGCACTTTGGGAGGCTGAAGTGAAAGGATTGCCTGAGCTCGGGTGTACAAGACTAGCCTGGGCAACTTGGTGAGACCTCGTCTCTACAATAAAAATGACAAAAACTAGCCAGGCATGGTGGCATGCATCTGTAGTTACAGCTACTTGGAAGGCTGAGGCAGAAGGATCGCCTGAGCCCAGCTGGTCAAGGCTGCGGTGGCCAGGAGCATGAACTGCACTGCTGCCTGGGCAACAAAAGTGAGACTCCAACGCAAAAAAAAAAAAAAAAAAAAATCTGTTCTTTAATGTATGATTATTTTTATACAAAATAAGATCCTTATTATTTTTTCCTGACTATCTGACACTTAAACACTTAATTGTGATTGAGCAAATAAATTGTTATGAATAAGTTCTTCTCATTCAAGGTGCACACTGCAACCTAATTTCCCTTCCCCTTGTCATGACGTTGCAAGTGGCTTTTGAGTGAACCAGTCCTTGATCTTTTAGTGCTGAGATACACCACCACTTCTCAGGCTTAAGCAGTTTGGAAGACAGAAAACACAAAATGAAAATGTATGAGTTAATAAACCATACCACAGACGATGCCAGATAATCAGTTATGCCAGCTGTCAATGTATCCCTGTCTCTCCTCTCCAAATATGCCTTCACAGTCTTACTCTGTGTTGATGGCCTGGGCCCTCGAGTAGTTCCCCTTCTGCAGTTGGGGG
Source organism: Carlito syrichta (assembly GCF_000164805.1). Classification (NCBI taxonomy): domain Eukaryota; kingdom Metazoa; phylum Chordata; class Mammalia; order Primates; family Tarsiidae; genus Carlito; species Carlito syrichta. The sequence goes on from NW_007257543.1 coordinate 86,865, forward strand.
ATGTTGAACTGTGTCAGGAGAGGGAGCTGCCAGGATGCTGCATGAAGGAAGGACTTTCTCTCTCTGCTTCTTCCATGACCGCCAAACAAAAGTCCTTAGGAAATGTGGCCAAGCTCACTCTCCAACAAGGTTGTGGCCCACCCTGCTTCATAGAATCCTGAATATAGGTCTCATGTTCAGCCAGTTGACTGTGATTGGCCATAACCAGGGGCTACCCAGCTGCTTTCATGGCATCCAGTGTGCTGAAACAACACCCTTTAGAACAGCGTCCCAACTGCAGAGGGACTTGATGGGTGTGCCCTTCAGATCAGGTTTGTTTCCTTCTCGACAGGCTTAGGGTATTCTTTGCAGTTCCTCTTCAACTCCTCTTTTTTTCTGAGAGATGAGATTCTGCTCTGTTGTTCAGGCTGGAGTGCGGTGGTGCCCACATAGCTCATTGCAGCCTTCAACTCTTGGGCTCAAGGATCCTCTCACCATAGACTCTTGAATAGCTGGGACTACAGGTGTATGCCATCGTGCTCAGCTATTTTTCTTTTCTGGAGACAAGACTTGCTATGTTGCCCAGGCTGATCTTAGACTCCTGGCCTCAAAAGACCCTCCCACTTCAGCCTCCCCAGTAGCAGGGATCACTGCACATGGCTTTCTATCCTTTTAGTCGTCAATTACATATATTGCTTCCCAAATTACTGAGTGATTTCTGTCTCCCAGATCCTGATAGACTCAAAATCATTCAGAAGCCCAGCTTGTCCATTGTCCCTTTAAATCTACCCTCCAAAGGATACTTATTTATGTTTACCAGGTAGAACAGAATGTCTGGACATAGGGAGAATTTTTTTTTCCATATTTAATAAATAGACAGGTTTGAGGGTTGAAGGTTGATCTAGATTGGGACTTTTCAAATGCATAGCTCCTAATTAGGTATCTAGGCCTTACGGAAATATGAGATGGCATAATTCAATGATGATAGATAAACCTCAGTTAAAAACAAACAAAAACTACAAAGAAACCCCACACATTTTTTTGCAATAGGAATTTTCCTTTTAAATAGAGTTTTCTTAATCTAAGTGAATCAGACCAAAGAGTAGACTTTTTCCTAATTACCTTAAATTTTATATAAGGTGAAGATATATTTGTTAGTTTTTACTATCGAATGTTTCTCTAATACATTGGTAATGATAGCATTTTGAATTAATTTAACCTTTTAATGTACTGGGTATTACACATTAGAGTCATCTCCTAATTTATCTCAGCTGTGCTCTGAGAGAACTGTTTTTGTCCTTTGCACAGGTGTTGAAGATGAGATTATAGGGATTAAGAACCGTGTCCCAGGTCTCACACTTGGAAAGTGGTGAAGCCAGGCCCCAAACTAAGTTTTGTCTGACTCCAGGGCCAAGATTTCCCTGATGTTTAGTTCTTAATGGGGACAATGAATTTCATATCAACTACTAAAGGTGAATTTTGGAACCCTCAAACTCAACAGAAGTAAAATTATTTCTTTATCTTCCAGTATACAACAAAAAGCAAAGGACATAATACTGTAATTGTCCTAGAAAAGGAAAGGGGTGGGGGGAGAAAGGAGGAGAGAGTAAAAAAGGCAAAGCTTAAATAATGAGTTGCTGGAGAGCAAGAAGGAGTAGAGATAAAGAAAGGTAAGGATGTGAGTTGGTACCTCAGAGGTGTTTGAGTAAAAAAATGATAGTTGACAAGAGGTTGATCTGGTATTCAGGTTTGGATGTTCTTGAGTTGATATAACAGTATCTTAGTCAGTTCTGGCTACTATAACAACAAGCATTTATTTTCCACAGTACTGGGTGCTGAAAAAGTCCAAGATTAAAGTGCTGGCAGATTTGATTCTGGTGAAGGTCAACTCCTACCTTGTAGATGGCCACCTTCTTGCTATTGTCTTCACTTAGTGGAGAGAAAAAAAACTGCTGCTTCTTCCTCTTCTTACAAGGGCACTAATCCCATAACGAAGTCCCCAGTCTCATAGCTTCTAAATTTAATCACCTTCCAAAGTCCCCAATCTCCAAATGCCGTTGAGTTGGGGTTACAGCTTCAACAAGTGAATTTCGAGGGGCACCATGTTCAATCTATAACAGGCAACAAGACCTACCAGAGTTAACCCTCAGTCCTAGTTTGTAATACAAAATGTGGAAAGTGTTTAGGCCATCTTGGGCTATGTATAAAGAAAACATTAAAAATATTTGTATTTCTTCTTTTGAGAGATGACTGTTCATGTGGTTTGCCTGCATTTTAATGGGATCATTTGCTTTTTTCTTGCTGATTTATTTGAGTTCTTTCTAGATTCTGGATATTAGTTCCTTGTCAGATGTATAGTTTGCAAATATGTTCTTCTATTCTGTAGGTTGCCTATTTGCTCCATTGATTATTTATTTTGCTGTGCAGAAGCTTTTTAGTTTAAGTATCACTTGCTAGTTTTTGTTTTGTTGCACTTGCTTTTGGGATTGTAACCATAAATTCTTTGCCTAGGCGATGTCCAGAAGAGTTTTTTCTAGGTTTTCTTAAATACACAATGGAATGCTATTTAGCTATCAGAAATAATAAAACAATGTGCTCTGTAGCAATTTGGATAGGATTGGAGAACATCTTCCTAAGTGAACTAACTTAGGAACAGAAAACTAAACACCACATGTTCTCACTAACAAGTGAGAGCTAAACTAAGGATATGCAGAGACATAAAGAATGGTGTAATGGATACTGGAGACTCAAAAAGAGAAGAAAGGAAGGAGTGGAGGGTCAAAAAATCACCTAGCAAGTACAAAATGCTCAGATAGTGTTGGTGGGTGCACTTAAAAGTCCTGACCAAAACTATTTGTATCCCCCAAAGCTACTGAATTAAAAAAACAGTAAGAATAAAGTGTTTGTTCTCTTACACTTTACAACAGTGAGAAATTCCACCACAATCAACCATAAAATATAGTTCCTTGACATGAATCCCAGACTTTAAAGATGTTTGGACCACAAGTCTGTGCTCCCCAGTTGGACAAAAAAATCTAAATTATATGTTTTTAAAAATCTATGATAGGAACAAGTAAAACATGAGCCTTCAGAAAAAAACTCTAGGTTGCTTTCTACAGTCTTCGATACTCTAAGAGTTGCTACTGCCTAATGGCATTATTAGAATAAGGAGTTTCTTTCATGTTGTGATGTCACCACTTGTTGGAATCATAGTGTTACCTAACACCAAGTGAAATGGCAATCATATACATGGTATACTTCTTCCAGAGAAGATTGACCTCTGAAATGACTTGTGGCTTACCATGACTACATTTCAGTTCAAAATTCCATGAGATCTGTTAAATATGAATACTTACAATGAAGCACTCTACTTTAACAAATTAGATTTAATTTTATTGGCCAGGAGAATTTTTGGTCTAAATCAGCATTTTGAACTATATGATCAACATTTAACTGGAATTAATTATGATAATAAATAGTTTATGGTATTTTCTATGTGATTTTCCCACATTATTTTTCCAAATATCTTTACCCAACATCTAGGGAGATGAACAAGCCATGGCACATCACTTATAATGTGAGTAGTTCAAGTCAGTAGATCACTGAGTGTTATTATTTTTGTTATTTCAAGAAAGTGTTGAATATAATAAATAAATTATCATTGTGAGTCAATTAATGGTCTCTTATGACAAGACCCAGGAAATCCTAGGCCATAAATTGAGTTAAGAGTGGAACAAAAATGGAAGAGAAGCTAACAATTTGACAAAATCCTAGCAACTGATTTTGTCTAATTTTCAGGTTTCTCCAGAGGAACAGAACCAGTAGGATGTTATATAGGATGAGATTTACTTTCAAGAATCAGCTCACATGATTATAGAGGCTGAGCAGTTCCACAATCTGAAATCTGCAAGCTGAGGGACCAGAAAAATTAATGATGTTGCTCCAATTCAAAACTGAAGGCCCAGAACCCAGGGGTGCTGCTAACTGAGGGAAAATATGGACATCCCATATTGAGGCCCTCAAGGGATTGGACGATGCCTGCTCATATCGGTGAGGGTGGTCTTCTTTATTCAGATCTACTGGTTCAGATACTAATCTCTTTCAGAGAAAACTACACAGACACTCCCAGAAATAATGTTTAACTAGCTACCTGGGCATCTCTGAGCTCAGTCAACTTGACACATAAAATTCACCATCACAGCTAATAGGAGCCAACCTCTGTCTCTGTCTCTTTGTCTCTTTCTCTTTCTCTATTCACACACACACACATTCACACACTCACATACTTTTACACATACTTTCAGTGCAGACACACCTACACACAAACTCACACACACTTTCACACATACGTACACTTGCATACACACTCAGAGATCTACACCATCTGAAATTTGGAAGGCAGCCTCAAGGTTGTTTGTTCCTGCACACGTAATGAACTTCCCTGGCATAATTCGTCAAAGGCCACATCCTCAAGATACCAGATCTCCAAAGGAGGGACTCGAACACTTATCCTCATTGCCCACCTTTGTTAGAGCACCAAGATGAGCTGGAGGAAGTTATCTTGTTGTCTGTAAACTGCTAATGAGTGAACAGTTCACAGCTCTGTAGTCAACAGATGGCTGTCAATGTTTGTCATACACTCCCAGAGCCTCAATTCAAAATCAAAATCACATGTTAATATATACAGAGGAGTGAGCCAAAAACACCTGGTCTGCAACTAATAAGAATGTAAGCTGATGGATTTGTTAATTAGCCTGATCTAATCTTGCTGTATTGTAAACATTTATCACAACATCACATAGTACGTCAAAAATATATATATAGTTATCACTACTTGGCTACAAATATTAAATATAAAAATAAGCAATTAAAAAATGAATAAGATAAAAATGAAATCACTTCAGCATCTATTCTCTTCTGAAAACATTTCCATAAATGTAAATGTCTTACCTTTATGAGGTTCTATTTTCATTTCTCTATCTTGACTTCCTCCCTAACCACCCCCTCTGTGATTTGCTTTCTTTTTAGTCATTTGGAGACAGTTTTATTTTTTGCATAAACAATGAGCACATTAGAGAGGTTGTTCTTTTCCTTAATTATACCTTAAAATGTAACATGGAATTTTGCTCCTTTTTGGTTGTCTTCCACATAGCTTGTGATGGAGTCTCCCTCTGAAGCCATTTATGCAGACAACCCATTCATTTATTTTCACCATCTGTGCCAAGACCCGCATCTCAGATTGATACAGCAGCACAAGCAATACCCATTGATGAAACAGCTTCTTCCTTCAACATATGGTGTGTTTCTCTTCGTTATCCAGGGATGCCTCCTAATTGTTCTCAGCACACAATTATCTTGTTTAGTGTATAGATAAACTACATCACACTATAGATCTCCTCCTAAGTAAACCAGGTACCACCATGGTATTTCCAAATAGTACTTTTCCTGATGTGTTTCATTTGCACATTGCTTCCACCTATGCTGCAGCATCACTGAAGAATGTTTTCATTTTACCCTGTGGAGATCGGCCTTTTCAGAAGTATTATTTTCTAGTCTCCTTTCAGAGTTTGATACTAGGATCTGAAACATGCATATCCACACATGCATACACCTACGTACCTATTCATCACCATGGAAATAGCCACACGGGGTTATTCACTCCTGTGAGTATAAATCCTCATGACTCAGGCACTTCTTCATAGGTATTTCAGGAGAAGCTATTGGCAAAATAGAGGAAACATCGGTAGCTGGAAAACACATAGTGAATGTCCACATTTTATATGGTTATATTAAGCAGAACATTATTTTAGAGAACACCTACAATCAACCCTCGGCATTCTTGGGTTCTGCAACCACAGATTGAACATATTAGAGAAATCAAAGTGATGGTTTAATTGGTTCTGAACATGCACAGGCTATTTTCTTGTCATTATTCCCTAAACAATAAAGTATAATGATTTTTTGCGCAGTTATTTTGTGTTAGACATTATAAGTTAACTAGAGATAATTTAAAGTACATGAGAAAATGTGCTTAGGTTATATGCAAATATATATAAGAGACTAAAGCATCCCCAGATTTTGGTATCCTCAGGGGATCGTGAAACTAATTATCCATGAATACCAAGGAATGACTGTACTTAATAACTTAAGAAAAATACCAATGACAGGTCAAGTGCACATTATATCAACCCATGCAGTTATTCCAATATTAAACTATTTAGTGGGCATATTGATTTCAGAAGAGCAGTTATCTCTATAAGCACTGAATCAGGCACAGAGGATGCCTTGGGTTTGCTGTGATGTTATTTTTTTAACCACATAAACTTTCCATTTTATTAACCCCTTCTGTCCTCTCCCAGGCGAGAAACAGCACTGGCTTCAAGTCCCTGCCTTTCACTGCTGCTCTGCGTGTGTGTTCGTGTGTGTGTGCGTGTGTGTGTGTGTGTGTGTGTGTGTGTGTGTGTGTGTGTGTGTGTGTGTGTGTACGCATGTCATACTCAAGCTCATTGAGCTCTTTAGCGGGGTGACTCAAGTTATGAATCATCACTGAGTCTCTTTCCTCATTTGTAAAATACCAACACGCAAGGATTATTGTGATAATTTAGTAAGACAAAGTATTGAAAATATGTATGCTGGATGGATAATCATAGAGAGGATTTCTGTATACTCCAACTTAGTTTTGCATATTGGTAATAAAAATTTACATAGTGTGTTACATTTGTTACTTCATGCAGTTGGCTGTTCCAATTTTTTAACTTTCTTTAGTTTTTAAAGAAATGTAATGTATTTGTCTCTCCCAGGATACCACATTGCATTTAGTCATCATGTCTCTTTAGTTTCCTCTTGACTCTGACAGCGTCTCAGACTATCTCTGTTTTTGATGACCTTGACAGTTTTGGAGTACTGGTCAGGTAGTTTGTAAAACATCCTTCAATTTAGGTTTTGCCTGATATTTTTCTCAAGGAGATCATGGGATCCTGGGATAAAGTCTACAGAGGTAAAGTGCTATTGTCATCATATCTCATCAAGGGTACATACTATTAACATGACTCATTACTATTGGTGTTGACCTTGTTCAGCTGGCTGATATAGTCCGTCATGCTTCTCTAATATAAAATAACTTCATTCTCTCTCCTTTCAATACTGTACACTTTGGAAAGAAGTCACTATGCACATCCTACACTTAAGCAATGGGGAGGTATGTTCCATTTCCTTTAGAGAACAACACAAACATAAATTATCTGGATTTTTTTCTGCATGGGAGATTTATCTCTTTCTCCCCATTTATTCATCCATGTATTTTTATAAGTGTGTGTTCATGGATGTTTAATTTATATTTTGTTTTACAATCCCATGTTTCTTTATTTTTTTCTCAAATCGTTCCAGCTTTGATCATGGGGAGTGCTTTCAGTTTTCCCCTATGCTCCTTTGACAGTTTCTCCTCCTCTTCCTCTTCTTCCTCTTCTTCCTCCTCCTCTTCCTCCTCCTTCTCTTCCTCCTGCTTCTTCCTGTTCTTCTTCTTTCCCTCTCCTTTGACCCCTTTCCCACTTCCCCATTCTTCTTCCTCTTCCTTCTCCTTTTCTTCATCCTTCTTTAATGTCACTACAAGGTGCTTCCAGTTCTAAAACCACTTCTAATCATTTCAATCTTCATTTAGTTCTTTCTTGAATTTTGCTTTTTTTTTTAGTTTGGTCATGCAGCTTCCCAGGTCAAAGCTGGTACCATGCAGCACTGAATAGTTTCCACAAAGAGTAGTAGCACACTTGACATTCATCAATGCCAGAAGATAGCAGAAGAAAAACAAGGGCATAAAGAGCACATGTAAAAGCCCAAAGAGCATCCCAGTATGGGAAGATTCAGCACGGGACCAAGAGTCTATAACCTGAGATTGCTTTTGCATCAAGGAGCTGCTGAATATTTGATGTCTGTCTTAAAATTCCCGAGCTTTCAAAGGCTTCAGATCAAAATGATTCTATTGCTTCTACTAAAAAGACATTTTTACATATATGGATCCAGGTACAGAAAAAGAAAATCTATTTAAACATTTTTGAAAGTATTCTCTAGAAATTTGTAAAGAGAAAAAATAATTTGTTGAAGTGATATTTCCTACATCAATCTGTTTATACATTATAAATGCTAGAGTTAAAGAAAAAAACGTTATCAGGTAATAAGAAAATACCCAAAGTCTGTCACATTCAACAAATACATTTTGTTTTTAGATGGAAGTGTGACACATGTTTGAGTGTCTACTTATTGTACCTTAATCAACATTTTTCCAAATTGTACTGTTAACTGATGGCGACAGCAGATATAAGAAAAGAAATTAGAGTATTTAAGCCAAGCTCAGTGCTCTGAGTTGAGAACTGGAAACCATTCACAATTCTCATTGCACCTCTGTATGACTAAACACACTGCATAAGGCAAAACTGAGAATGCTAGCTATATAAGAAAGATGTGTTTTAAAAAAGCGATGATGTGATGAATTGTAAATATCTATATATACATAACTGTGTAATTGTATATATAAATCATTGTTCATCACAGTCTGTAATCTGTAAAAAATATTATAAATGTATGCAGATTTATCATATAACCTTACTTTTTTTAGTTCTATTCTTTCAATTAACTTTAACTCTTATTCAATCTTGAACTATGTAATTTGTAAATTCACTACACTTTTTTTGTGCATATTCTACAAGACTTTCATACTGTGAACATTGAACATATTAGATTAATGACATATTAATAATGAGTAATAGTCAAGAAAAGAGAGTGCAAATAAATGCTTTTATACCAACAAAAAAAATATTACTTTTGATGCTTCTTGCTACAGATTAAATTGACTCACTTTATTTCCTCTAAATCCTCTATTTTTACCTCTGAGAAGTTAAAAAGTTGTGCTTATCTTTTGGTGATATTATAAACTGAAAACAGTGGTAAGTGACTTCATAGTTTCAAATCTTGGCGTAGTCCCATGGCCACCATTCTGCAGAAAGATAATGGAACTGCCAATATCCCCATAGGCTGATGGCAATGGACTCCTTCTCTTTGTTAAATTACTTGACTCACTTTTTTCTCTACCCTGTTATAGAAGCTTCTTTCTTTTACAACTCCTGTCCACTGAACTGAAAAGATCTATTTCCTTAGCCCCAGCCCAAGAATATTTAGTGTCCAAAGGCTCAGTGTTAGAATTAGCTGGATAAAAAAAGGCTTTTGGAAGGTCAGAGCAAGGAGATAAAGAATGAGAGACAAGGGGATGGAGAGAGTTGAAGAGAGAGAGAGAGAGAGAGAGAGAGAAAGGTTAGATTCATACTAAATATATTATTAATGAAACAAAGAGATGACTGTATTTGTGAAAAAAATAAACCACAGATTTCTCAGTAAAAAATGTTGACATATTTTTAGAAGAACTGATCACTTGAGACATACAAAATATAAACTCTGCTTTTACTAGCAATCTGTAAACCTAGAGGTCAATAAAAGTACTCATAGTAACAATGAGCAAAGTATGCTGTCATTATTAATATTATAAGTTTATTCTCCTTTGTTAAAGCATGCTGTCTGGGGACAGAAACATGATCCAGATAATTTCTAGTATGTTGGTGCACATGGGTCTTTCTCTTTGAGGCCCTTACCTTAGGAAACCTGTCAAAAGGCAAAGCATTGAAAATTCACAAATATAACTTGTGTTTTGATTTCTAGGGAAGATGAAAAGTGTCACTGTGTCCTTAGAAAACAGGTCTGTGTGTCGATGGATTAGATGAAAGATGCTGCAAATTGTGGAATAATGTAGCTCCTCACAGAAGTGATAGCCAAGGTTGTAATACACACTTACCATTGTGTAGATCCTCTAACATAGTGGAAACCAGATGCCAAAGGGCCCACGTTGGTTTGTGTGTAGGTGCAATATTGGTCACATGACTAGAATGTATGTGCCATTATTTAGGAAAAAATAAATCTGATGAAAGTATTTGATAAATAAATAGAAAATAGCATATGCATATGAAATATACCCTGAGAGAACACTGTCAGGTTTGTGAATGCATGTATATGTGAACATTTATGCAAGAAATAACTGCAGGAAGCAAAGGTACATACAAAATATCTTATATTTTTTTTATTCCTCACATTATTGCTTTTCACCTATCTAGAATAAGTGTTGTGGACTAGAACCCTGATGACTTTAGCTCTTGTCTTCCACCCTGGCCTTCTTCCAATAATCTAAACCCTACTTTTGCCAACTTCAGCATCCAAGTAGATCTGAGTTTTCTAAAGCATGTTTCTTTGTATGAAGAGATATCATGAGAGTGTCACAGTGTGCCTATGTTGGCACAGTGATAGTGACGTCTGTAGCTCTCAGAAAAACTGGACAAGATTTGGGATATTTGGCCAGTCTCATATATTTACCCAGTAGGCTGTGCATGCTGCCATTTTTTTTTTCGGTATGCCATAATGTGGGAGAGTTTGAGAAACCTCCAAGCTCCTGCATCTTGCTTTCTTTGTCTCCTCAACTCCAAGTCTCTTTCCAGTGTTTCCATCTCAGTCACGGTCACCATTATGGATTCATGTTGACCTTTTGACATCCACTTCTCCCCGTCTTTCGGGCTCATTTATTCTATTACTGCCTCATCAAATCCCATAGCATTAACATATCTGTCACTGCCTGTTACCCCCTCATATCCCAAATTCCTTAGCCAGCTTAAAGCATTTGGTCTGACACCACAATGAGCTTTTCACAAATCTCTGTAACTACTTCTCATGTTGCTCTCTTTCTCTGTTACTTATCAGAATCCCTATAATCACCAATGTGGACTAAACCAAACCATCGACCTTCTTCACAACTGCATGTGCACAGCAAGAGAATTTTTTTGTTTAAATCATGCCGAATGATTTCACTTTAAATGTATGATCACAATCTCAAATGAACACACAACACTGGCCAATGATCCTGTAACACTTCACCTGTGAATTCATTTTCCAACACAGTGACGATTCCACACCTTTATCTCTTTTATCAAACTTCCAACATTGTCTTTCTCCCATCAGTACCAGCAGATTTCCTTTATAGGTTATAAAAATGAAGCCAGATAGCAACTACCTCATGGCTTTTGCTCTCCCATGTACCAAACTACCATGTATAAAAATCACATGGATTGCTTGAAATCTGTGGCAATAGAAGTTTTCTCACTTTTATCTAAGTCTAGACATTCCTGTTTTTCTGTGGAGAAGTGAGTTCCTCTCTTCTGCGTGTACTCATATCTTGTATTTTTTCTCTATTCACCACATTCTCAATATTTCCTTCTCTTGTGCATCATTTCCATTGACAATATGTATCTATATCTATATCCATTTTCATAGCTCTCTATATAGGTATATCTCTATATATCATATCTATATATGTCATCCAAATCTATATAATCTATAAATCTATATAAATATCTCATCTTAAAAATAAGCATTTCTTGCCACAATAGCCTCCTGCCACTAATATACATGAAGCAGGCTGTCCTGCTTTACCTGCTGTCCTGATTTCTACACTTTTCATTCTCTCCTCAGTCAACCCCACGTGAATCTTTATTCCTTCTTTCAAGGTCTCCTTTGATCACCATCTTATCAAATCCAACAGGCAGTTTTCTTTCCTGATCTTTATCAACTTTTCACCATGTGACACATTTGATGTTGCCTTCCTTCCTAAAATGCTTCTTTTTAAGGCTTCCCTGAGACACCTTCTCCTGGTTTTACTTTATTCTCACTGGTTAGTCCTTGATAGGGCCCTCTGCTGGTGCCAGCTCTTTAGCAAAACCTCTGTACAGTTGAGTCATCAGAGGTTCACAGTGATCCTTCACAGGGGATCACATGTTATCCAATGTCATTAAATAGCTATGGGCATCAAATATTATCTCCATGCTAGTGACTCCTAAATGTCAGTTTCCAGCGTTGATCTCCTTTGAATCCTGGACTAAAACATTTAGCTACGTTGTCATCTTCTCTGGAATTCCTTGTAGACAGCTAGATTGGGGTACGGAAGATCATGTGGGATTAGAATGTAACAAACACAGAGACAATGTTGACTTAATAAGCTTTTATTGGATCAAGACGTGTTCAGTAGGAGATTTTTGGAAGCAGAGTCCAAGTAAAAGATGCTCTGTGAGGGTTCAGGAGTGGGTGGAGAATCTGGACTCTGAGAGTCCTGTGAGAGCAGACATAAACACAAAGCTGGTGAGAACTGTGTCACATTTGAAAGGCTTATAGCTCTCAGGACATCACAAAACTTAAATCACAGCAATAACCTCAAGTAATTAAGAAAAGGGTAAATTATGTTTGCTGTCTTTAGTCTAAGTATTAGCCTGGTAATGCTTTTAACACTTTAGTTTCAACCGTGACAAAAAAGTAAGCTTTCACTGTATTTAAAATTATTTAGAATACTTTAGCAAACAAATATCAGGATACAAGAAGCATTTCTGTTTGAGGACAACTTTCATTCAGCAACTATTAATAATGTGAACCTTCCCGGCAATTAAAATTTACTATAGCATCTTCTCCATTGTGTTAACAAACCAGGTATTTTTTGAAAGGTGTTGATTGCTGAATCCCCTTTAAGGAGATTATGCCTGGGTTTCTCCAACTGGCCTAGTCTCCTTTCATTTCTTCTTCTGTGTTGAATACGCTGACCTAGAATTAGTGACAAATTACTGTGATTTTTATCCCTGCTGATAAACTAAGCCAACGTTAAGTATTTAGGCAACAAAAGCAGAAAAGTTCATGACAAACTATTCGAGTATAAGTTTTGTTATGATCAGTCAATTCATATTTAAGAACTGTTCTATGCACAGGGAACATGAGCACTTTGACTTGAGACTTGAAACCTTCTCCAACCACTTAGACAGAGCAATGGCCTGGAAGAAACAGTAGCACTCCATTCTCGGATGCATGCCCTAGTCACCATGAAGTCCATAAAATACTCATACAATATATGTGTACAAACCCACATGCCCATTCCTCAAACACCATGAGTGACCTAAGGTGCTGTAAGCCTCAGAACACCAGGCACAAGCTGTGCTGGGGAAGAGGATTTGGAGTTGGTTAGTGGGATGCAGACACATAGGCATTCAAGTCAATGACATCACATGAAGACAAGTGCTAGAAAATGACTACCTGGTTATTAAACGTGTCTGCGGTCTGCTTGCTAGGTTATTTGGATGAGCCCAGTGAACTGGACTTTAAGGTATCCCAGGGTTGGTGATTCTAATGTGAAAAAACATCAAGCATTATTGTCTATGATTGACAGTGAAAGATAAATCTGCTATTCCCATTTGCCCCCCAGATGTCCACATACTTTTTTCTATCCTTCTATGTAGAGGGTGTTAGCAAAGCTGGGGCAACCATTCCTTTTATTACAGAAGCTAAGGCATTTTACATTAGGAGTGAATGAGGTTGTATATAAACCCAGGGATTTCAACAATGCCATAATTTTGTATTAGTGTATGCAGTGATGATTGCATGCACACATTCGTTTACAGCATTTGAGTTGAAAAATTAAGATTTTTATGGGATGCATAAACAGAGTAGAATCGGAGTGATGCATATATCAGTATTTTAATGTTTATGATTGGTTTTTTTATGCTACTCAGATAAAACATACATAGTGGTGCTCCAAACAGACATAGAAAAACATATTGTTAATATTCTATTACTAAAACAATTAGCATTATATCACTGTTTCAAATATGCTGGATCATTTTGTAGAATATAAGCAATACCAAAAAAGTGTATTCTTCAGGAAAAGTTTCTCTGATTTCAATAAATTACCACTGGACAGAAGTTAAGATCATTTCAAAACAGGAATTTCTGAAAATATGTGTATTACTAAACAGAGTATTCCTAGGTTAAAAATTCAACATTCTTTAATAATGGAAGGACAATTCTCAAATTCTACAACTTCAAAAGAGAGTATTTGTCTTCACAATGCATTATGCTGTCATAATTTGTTTTAACTTGCTTTCAAATGTTTAAAATCAAAGGAAAAATCTAAGAAAAAGCAAAGAAAAAATTCAGAAACCTCTCCATTCTAACTTCTCTTTGTTGGTTTGCTATGAATGTTTTATCTTTAAGAATGAAAATTTTCTAAGAAAAATATACTGTCTTATTTTCTAAACAAGTTTACTGATAGGGAACTAGAATAAAACTGTATATTAAGCAAATAAATATTTTCAGTACATAATTATAATTTAATAGTTTATGAAGACTTACCAAAAGAAGTTAGAGAAAAAATTAAGAAGTGTTAAGGTTTTGTTTAAAAAAAAGGTGACACAGTAGCAAGAACATGCAACCAATCGTGCTGCCCATCGAATGAGGACTGGATAAAAAAATGTCATCCATATACATGATGGAATACTACACAGCCATAAAGAAGACAAAATGATGAACTTCACAGCAACTTGGATGGACTGCGATTCTATAATATTGAATGATATTTCACAGAAACAAAGAACTGAGTATCACATGTTCTCACTCATAAGCAGACCTTGAACAATTATTGTAATACTGTAAGAGAATGACTGGCAGTAGAGGGAAGCTGCTGGGAGGGGTGGGGAAGAGGGATTGGCAGTAGTGGGAATCTGCCTGGGGAAGGGGGGCACACCTCATTAACAAGGGTACCTGCATAATGAACATGTGTATACCTAACCCTGAATTGTACCCCCATCTTTAAAATAAAAAAATTAAAATTAAAAACAGTGACACAAAAGAGGTAAGACAGACAAGACAGACAAGTGGGACCTCATCAAATTGATTAGCTTCTGCAAAGACAAAGAAACCATTGAGAGAGTTGAGAGACATATCACAGACTGGGAAAAAATATTTGCTAACTGTATATCTGATAAAGGCTTAACATCTAGGATCTACAAGGAACTAAAACGTGCTGAAAAGAAAAAAAAAACAGCCCCATTACAAAGTGAGCAAAAGATATGAATAGACACATCTCAAAAGAACACATATAAGCAGCCAACAGATACATGAAAAAATACTCAGTCTCACTAGTCATCAAAGAAATGCCAATTAAAACCACACTGAGCTACCACCTAACTCCAGTCAGAATGGCCATCATCAATAACTCAAAAAACAACAGATGCTGGAGAGGATGTGGCAAAAAGGGAACACTACTACACTCTTGGTGAGAGTGTAAACTAGTATAGCCTCTGTGGAAAACAGTGTGGCGATTCCTAAAAGTTCTAAAAATCGACCTCCCATACGATCCCACAATTCTCCTACCGGGAATATACCCAAAGGGACTCAAGTCACTCTATGAAAAAGATACCTGAACACACTTGTTTATTGCAGCAATATTCACAATAGCAAAAACATGGAGCCAACCATGCTACCCATCAAAAGAAGACTGGATTAAAAAAAATGTGGTTCATATACACAATGGAATATTATGCAGCCATAAAGAAGAACTGAGTATCACATATTCTCACTTATAAGCGGACCTTGGACAATTATCGTAATACTATAAGAGAATGATTGGCAGTAGAGGAAAGCTGCTGGGAGGGACAGGGAAGCAGGATTGGCAGTAGTGGGAATCTGCCTGGGGAAGGGGGGCACACCTCATTAACAAGGGTACCCGCATAATGAACATTTGTATTCCTAACCCTGAACTGTACCCCACATCTTTAAAATTAAAATTTTTTAAAGAAGTGACATAGACTGTGCATATTCACTGACAGCGTCATACACATGATTAACTTACCCAGTTGTTTACCACTGTTTAAAAAGTTCTTATCTGGAAGAATTCAATGATTATTTGCCAATTAAAGTAAAGCAAACATATTGTATTTAGAAAGCATTTAATAATATCAGTGGAGAAAAGTGTGAGATAAGATCAGGAACAAGGTAAAAATCTAATATATTTACAAGAGGCAACTTTTCAGGTATCAAGAGCATTCCACGGTTTTTAGCTATGGAGTCTAATATTTAAAATTGCACTTGAAAAATCTTGCTTTCTCTCAGTTTTTGGAGTTACCATCTTATTCATTATCTGCTTTAAAAAAGAGAAATATGAAAATAAGTGAAAGGATATGACAGAAAAACAAAGTAGAAAGAAGCTTGCGTGCAGAAAAGTAAAAATATGCAAAAGTAAAATTCAAAAGATTTGAAGAATATAACTGCCTTATATTCATTTTTATAATAATTATTGAAGAATGGTCAGTTCATTGTGTCACATCGTAATTTTTTTAAGGACAAAAATCTATGTAAATCTTGCCACCTCCCCCTCAAAGTCGTGACTTGCCATCTTGTTCTTTCTAAGGCTCTGTCTTCTTGCTTGAGTTCTGTAGTAATTTTATGGGACACTAAGGGTAACATTGACTTAGAATCCCTCTGACTCTTTGAAACATCTCTCTCTATATATATAATGTATAGAGTTCATTGTTATCTATATAATTCATTATCTAAAAAATTATCTAAAGATTTTTAATGATCTTATTTTAAGAAAAGAAGCTATGTTTAATCTAAAATTTATTTATTTATTTATTTTGGTTTGTAAAAGTTTTATATATAAACCAGGTAGTTTGTTAGAAGTGACATCTTTTGTCCTAAGACTGTGTTAGGAAAACATTAGTCTGTAAATATATATAGGTCCTAGTCGATTCCACAAAACTTTTTTTTTTAATGTGTGTATGTGTGTGCACTATGGTTTCACTAATCCAACTCTTTTTACTTGGGAACAAATTATCTCTTTTTAACCTATGTGACGACTCAGAAGTGAACAGCCAGGCAAGAGGTGGCAGCATCAAATTGTGGCTGTGATTGCACATGGGCTATGAATTTTTGTTAGTTGGTTGCTAAACCACATCCACCTTATGTTTCACATGAATATATGCAATTTATTTTAAAGGTGATAAAAGCAGTTATGAAACAAGGATTGACAAGCTTTTCACGCTCTAGTCTGACATAAAAAAAGATAATAATTATTCAGCCTTTGCAAATGCTAAAAGTCAGTTCAAAATTTTTATTCTAAATATTTTTTTAAAAAATGCTTTATGACCAGTGAGAGAGACAGAGTTAAATTTTATTGCTTGAAACAACTTAGCAATGGATAGACCAGTGTAATGAATTTTTTTTTCCACTTGTAATAGTCTATTCCTCAGTATTAAAACAGCATAGGGACTTTATATTGAGCTGTATAATTTGATTACAAATACGACCCCACATCTCCAAGCATTCAGAGATGATGTTAAACAAGATAAGATAATTTTAATGCTATTATTTAGCAGATAATAATTCAGGATGTGTTACTATTTTGAATCCCTCCTACTGCTTCTAATCTACCAATTCCAGTGCACAATATGAAAGAGAAAGAGAAAATGGTGAGGAGGGAGATGGAGAAAGAGAACAAGGAAATACTCATTAATCAGTCATTTTTTATTGTCTGCTCTAGGTATCATTTTGGTCAAAAGTTTATTTGAGTCAATAATTATAGTTTGTTTCCTAGAATTTTTTTTAGGGGTTTTAAGTTTCTCTCTATACATAGTTTAAAATTGCTTGTTTCCATAGTTAAGTATTTTTATTGAGTGGGAGAAAACAAGATTACTGAAATCAGGAACTTTTCTGTGGGAGGAACTTCATGAACTACTTTGTGGCATCCTTACAATACATGTGCATGGTTGGTATGATCTCTCTTCTAACCAATGAGGAAACAGTAACTCTGAGAGAGTATATAATAACTCCTGACTATAATGCTTCTGCTTTATTATACATGTTACACTGACCAGTGTGCAGTAAGACAGATCCAGGTCAGGTGTGGCAGAAACACAAAGTATACAGAAATCTAAATGTAGTACACAGCTTCCCTAACTAATTGAAACACACCTCAAGTACATCAACTCTTGAGTATTAACAAAATGTGAGGCATGATGGTGGATCAGTGAACTCTAAAGACTGCCTCCCTTTCAATAAGAAGTTAATTTCAAAGCCCTACAAAATTACTCAATAATTTTCTTTATAGTAAAGGGATGGAATTATATGGCCTCATATTAAGTTGTAAACATCAATGTCCAAACACTGAAACAGCACGCAATCTTAGAGTCTCCAAGTTGCAAGAGGTGTTGTGAATTATCTATCAACCAAGAGACCATTATTATGAGAGATAGGAGAGGAAAAATTGGAAACAAAATAGAGTTGATGTCCTCCTATCCTTGTTGGTCCAACCAGAACACCTTTTATCCCATGTGGTTGGAGTAGAATTTCTACAAATGAAGGATATTAGAGGATCACTAATATTTCACTGAATGTTTGATGCTTAATTAGCTCCACTTCTACTTGACTATCTGATGACATATATCTTCTATGGCCTATGGAAGCCATTCCATTTTTTGATAGCTCTCTGGAATATTATTTCATATATTGAGAAAAATTTTGTTTCTGCGTTTATTATATCCATTAACTATTCATTTTTATTTCATGTGGATCCCAGGTGGAATTTCTTTTTTTTCCACCTTTCTGTGGACTGAATTGAGTGTCTCAAAAGTTCAAATGTTGATGTTCTAACCCTCCATGTGACTATATTAAAGAGATAAGACCTTTAAGAAGATGATTAAGGTCAAATGAGGTTATAAAAGTGGAACTGTGATCCAGTGGAACTAGTGACCTTACAAGAAAGAGACATCAGAGCATTCTCTCTATCAAGTGAAGCTACAGTTACAGTATATATAAATAATAAAATATTACACAGCCAAAAAGGAGAGCAAAATTGTGGACTTCTCAGCAAATTGGGTGGATTTAGAGTCTATAATCCTCAGTGATCTATCACAGAAGCAAATAAATGAATACCACATGTTATCAATCATAAGTTAACATTTACTACAATACTACAAGAGAGGGACTGGCAGGAGTGGGACACTGCCCAGGGGATAGGGGGCACATAACGTTACTAAGGGTACCTGATCCTAAACTAGGGGTAGGGAAGACTAGTTGGAGGCCCAAACTTTACCCGCACGTAGACTACTTATGTACCTAATGCTGACTTGTATCCCACATCTTTCTAATAAAATAAAGAAGAAGAGGGAAAAAAAAGAAGACAGCAGTCTACAAGTCAGGAAGAGAGCCCTCACCAGTAACCAAGCTCTGTAGAAACCTTCATCTTGGACTTTCGAGCCTCCAGAACCGTAAGAAAATTATTTATCTTCCTTAAACCATCCAGTTTATGATATTTTGTTGTGGCAACTCAAGCAGATCAAAACATCCCTTAAGCTCTTTGATTTTTTTTTTTTTTGAGTTGGAGTCTCACTCTGTTGCCCAGACTGGAGTACAGTGGCCGCTCCTGGCCACCGCAGTCTCAACCTGCTGGGCTCTGGTGATCCTTCCGCCTCAGCCTTCCAAGTAGCTGGAACTACAGGTGCGCACTACCACGCCTGGTTAATTTTTTGATTTGTTGTAGAGATGAGGTCTCACCAAGTTGTTCAGGCAGTTCTCGAACCCACGGGCTCAGGCAATTCACTCACTTCAGCCTCCCAAGGTGTGGGATTACAGGCTGAGCCACCAAGCCCGGCTGCTCTTTGATTATTTTACAAATCTTCCAAAAAGCTATACATGCTACCTCAAAGCTTTCTATTACATAACTATGTTCAAAAGTGGAAGAGATGACTTCGAAAGTCTTTTCTCATGGACTAGTCTTTACAAAAATAATTCTAAACTCCATTTGTTTTCAAATAAATTCAGGAAAGAGGAGAAAGCTAGAGCAATGAGAGTCAAAGTATTTGAATATTGCCATTTAGTAGAAATTATAATTACTTCGGGGTCAGTTGTGACTTAACCTTTTGCATTTCTGATTGTGTTTATTTGAGTTTTTTCTCTCTTTTACTTGGTCTGTCATGTTGGGGGTTCATTAGTCTTGTTTATCCTTTCAAAGAAACTGCTTTTTGTTTCATAGATTTTTTTTGTATTATATTTTCGTCTTTTTTTTTTTTCGAGTTGGAGTCTCACCTGTTGCCCAGGCTGGAGTGCAGTTGCACACTCACAGTCACTGCAGCCTCGACCTGCTGGGCTCCAGTGATCCTTTGGCCTCAGTCTTCCAAGTAGCTGAAACTACAGGCACATGCTACCATGACCAACTTATTTTTTATTTATTTTAGAGACGAGGTCTCACCACGTTGTCCAGGCTGGTCTTGAACCCCTGGGCTCAGGCAATCCTCTTGCCTTGGCCTCCCAAAGTGCTGGGATTATAGGCTGAGCCACCACACCTGGCCTATATTTTTGTCTTCTATGTCCTGAATTTGGGCTTTTATTTTGGTGATCTGGATTCTTCTGCTGTAGTTAGGGTGTTGGTGGTCTTGCTTTTCTATCTTCCTTAGGTGATTTGTTCAGCTGTTAACTTGTGATCTTTCCATTTTCTTCATGTGTGTTCACAGAGATATGAATTCCTCTCTTAGTTTTCATAGCATCTCAGATATTTTGGTAAGATGTTTCTTTGTTTTCATTTGTTTCCAGGAATCTTTTAATTTCTGTTTCCATTTCTGTGTTGACCCAGGAATTGTTCAGCATCGTGTTCTTTAGGGTCCATGTCTTTGTGGATTTGGGGGAACTTTGACGGTGTTGATATTTATTTTTATTCCACTCTGGTCTGAAAAAGTGCATGATAGTATTTCAATCTTACGAAATTTGTTTATGTTTGATTTATGGCCAAAGATGTGGTTCATCTTAGAATGCGTTCCATGTAGTGATGAGTAGAATGTATATTCCATGGTTGTTGGGTGGAATGTTCTGTAGGTATCAATTAAGTCCATTTGGTCAAGCATCACATTGAGGTTCCAGATCTCCTTGCTGATTTTTTGGTCTTGATGATCTGTCTAGGGTTGTTGAGGGATATTTTAGTATCCAGTTATGATAGCAGGGAGAAAACCCACAGACTGGGGAAAAATATTTTCCAACTGTATACCTGAAAAAGACCTAACATCTAGGTTCTACAAGAAACTCAAATGTGCCAAAACGAAAAAGAAAAGCACAAACAGCCCCATTACAAAGTGGGCAAAAGATATGAATAGACACTTCTCAAAAGAAGACATATGAGCAGCTAATAGATACATGAAAAAATGATCAGCCTCACTAGTCATCAAATAAATGCAAATTAAAACCACTGAGACATTACCTAACTCCAGTCAGGATGACTATCATCAATAACTCAATAGACAACAGATGCTGGAGAGGATGTGGTGAAGAGGGAACACTTCTACACTATTGGTGAGAGTATAAACTGATACAACCTCTCTGGAAAACAGTTTGGTGATTCCTAAAAGATCTAAAAACTGACCTTCTATATGCCCCTGCAACTCCCATACTGGAAATATACCTGAAGGAACTCAGATCACTCTATGGAAAAGATACCTGCACACACATGTTTATGGCAACATTATTCACCATAGCAAAAACATGGAACCAATTGTTCTGCCTATCAAAAAAGGACTGGATTTACAAAAATACGGTACATATACACAGTGGCATATTACGCAGTCATAAAGAAGGACAAAACAATGAACTTCACAGCAACTTGGATGAACTTAGAGTCTATAATACTGAGTGATTTACCACAGAAATAAAGAACTGTACTCATAAGTGGATCTTGAACAATTAACATAATACCGTAAGAAAGGGATTGGAGACTGGCTCAGTCTCTAATTCCAGCACTTTGAGAGGCTGAGGCGAATGGATTGCTTGAGCCCGCGGATTCGAGACCAGCCAGGCAACTTGGCAGGACCTCGTTTCTACAATAAATAAAAAATTAGTCAGGTGTGGTAGTGAGCACCTGTAGTTCCAGCTACTTGGAAGGCTGAGGCAGAAGGATCGCCTAAACTCAACAGGTCGATGCTGAGGTAGCCGGGTGACAGAGTGAAACTCCAACTCAAAAAAAAAAAAAAGGTGGGGGGGGGATTGGCAGTAGTAGTAGGAAACTGTCAGGTGAGGGAGGGCACACCTCATCAACAAGGATACTTGCATGATGAACATTTATATATCTATCCCTAAATTGCGCCCCACATCTTTAAAATAAAAAGAAATTAGAATTGCCTTTCTTTTTGTTGTTGTTATAAGCAGGATTTATTGAGAGGGCAGAAAAACTCCCATGGTGGGAGGGGACCTGAAGGTATTGTCCAGAATTGCATTTCTTCACAAACTTTCTCCTTCCTATGTGAATTGTCACATCCACATAGAATACCTGGAACATGCCCTACATTTCTCAAACAATCTTCAAACAGGTTATACCAGCTCAATCAGTTTATGAGCACAGTTATACCTAATGCCGGCCAATTTTTATTCTCAGGAATTGCCTAGAATCTGGTTGATTCCAAAACTTTTCATGTTTTGTTTTACTATGTTCTGGTGAAAAGAGATATATGTTAATGTTACTCTGCGGATTGCTTTTCATTTGCCATTTTAGATCAATTTTTTTGCCTTCTCTGTTCTGCTCTAGCCCAGGAAGGCTGATCTCTGTTGATTGCATTGCCCAGAATTTTTTACCCTTACTTTATATTTGGATTTGAAAATTGGAGAGCAGAAAGAGAAAGAGATCTCTGAGCATTTCTTCTGCACCTCCATATTTCCCCATCCACACCACTCTTGGGTTGGGGCTACTTTCTTTCACCTTCAATTCCAACTCTTGCCTTGGATGACTTTTCCCCATGGCTACAGTTGCCTTGGCTTCTGGTTACTCCCATTCTCCCTTCTACTTTCAAGAATAAGAATGATAAGGCCTTCCCTCAGTTTCTAGTTCCTTGTTTCTTTCCCCATTCCTTGTGGGCTTCCATAGCTTCCACTCACAACTTCTACAAAGAGTCCAAATCCTTCTTCTAACCACACTTCAGGTGAGCCATCTGTGGATCCCAACTTCTTTCTGCCAGAGCCATATACCCATATACCAACTTCTTTCTGCCAGAGTCCATATACCACACATCAGCAAAAAAACAGAAATAAATGGAATAATACAAAACAGAAAAAAAAAAACTGATGAGATGTCACAGGCGGTGTGAAAGGGTTTCACATATATGAAGAGTAAGGGCATTTGTTCAAGGAAAACTGGTGGGCAGGTGGGGAGGGGACTGTAAGGACAGATGGTCAGGACATGATAAGGAAGAGCCTTCTTTCTAAGGCAGCCACAGAACGAGAACTGTTTAGCCATGGGAGATTGTAGATTAAGTCGAGTGACAACTCTGCGTCATGCCTGTGACTCAGCAGAAGACCTGATTGTGACACACGACTGGCTATTATGTTCTAACCTTTCATTGGTGGCTTTTAATTTGAGGTGTTTCAGAGTGGAGTTAATTTGGACAAAGAGAAAAATGTTTTTAAAGATAATTTAGATAGGATTGCATCTGGGGATGTCTGAATTGCTTTTAACATCAAAAGTGCAGTAAAAAATGATGAAATTAAGAAAAACTATTGACTAATTTTAGATTAGTGAGGATATATTTCTTTCAAATATCAAATATCTTTCTGTATTTTAACAACATTTGAATGTTCTGGTGAAAAAACAAATTCCATAAAATTAAGCTGAAAATTCCATCACCAGAAGTAACTCATGTCAATGTAAAATAATAGGTCAAATAATGCGAAGGAATTAATGAAGCTAATGTTTGTTTTTGAATACCAGAGATTTTTCAACTCTCACAATGCCTCATGCAATTATCACTAAAAGGTCTTTTAAGTTTAAGTGCTGGCACAGTTAAAATAATGAAAATTTGTTTCAATCAGTTATATGTGGATAATACCAGATTTGAGCCTTTGTCTTTTCAAGGGCCTCACCCCTCATATGTGCCTAGGAGTTATAAGCCATTTAACCCTAGGTGGTATAAGCCATTTTGACATTTGTGTTATAAATTGAGAAGATAATGAGGTGATGAAGAAAAGCATAATAAAGCAGAATGACACATAAGTCACCAGTGGATTTCCATTATATAGAAAATTTCATTTAAAAAATTGATTTTATTTGAAGCTACACACCTTTCCCAAAAAGATTAAGGTAGCCTGTGATAGACTGCAAAATCAGACGTAATTCTTCACTTCTTCCTATGTCCTTGTGCTTTGTGATGTAACTTTCCATGTCCTTCTTAGAGGAATAGTTTCTACACACCCTCAGTCTTCCCAAGTCCAACCTATGCCACGTTTTGGCAATAAGCCATGGTAAAATGAAATCGAGTCCCTTTTATACCCAGACTTCAAGAGGTCACGTATGCTGCTAACTCTCTTGGAAATTGTCAGTTGATTGTGAACAGCCTCTGGATACACTGCTAGATGATAAGAACACATGATCCAGCCACCACTTATTG
This sequence comes from Carlito syrichta, assembly GCF_000164805.1. Lineage (NCBI taxonomy): Eukaryota > Metazoa > Chordata > Mammalia > Primates > Tarsiidae > Carlito > Carlito syrichta. The sequence continues at coordinate 111,155 of NW_007257543.1, forward strand.
CTCCAACCAACAACCAGACAACTGTTAAACATATGGATGAAGCATTTGGATCAGTCAAAACCCTGCCACCTCTCCAGCTGACCACAGATAGGTGAGCCAGTCTAGTAAAGATCAGCAGAACCACCAGATGGAGTCAGCCTAAATTTTCCACCCACAGAATCATGATCTAAATCAGTGGTTTCTATTTTAAGTAGTTTGTTATACAGAATTAGACAACTGGTTAATTAGTTTACATAGATACATGTAGTACAATGATATGGCATACTCTAAAAAAATAATAAATATAGAATATAAACTTTATGCTATATCATAAAAGATTATAGATTTTATGCTATAATATTGCATAAAAGCTTGTATTAGTTGTCTTTAATTAGGGGGGATTATCAAATTTACTTAAAAATGTATTCCCCCATAGAGTAGCCAAGATTTTCTCATCATCTGAATCATAAACAAACAAATGTTGACTCCAATCATTAGGTTTGCTTTTTGTAGTTATACAAGTACTGTGATCATGAAATTATTTAGTGCATATTATATAGTTGGCCAAATGAGAAAAACAACTCTTACAATGTTATTAGAAGCCATAATTCTCACTAAGAAAGTTTTAAGGAAAAAAATATTAAATCTAAAGTGAAAAAAACATAAAACCTCAGCCAGATGGTTAAAATTTGCATTTCCATTGGGACCAATGGACACCCTCTTGTGGGCATATCATCATTTCTAATCCAGCTGCTCAAGCATAAACTAAATCAAGTCATGAGGACATATCAGACAAACTGAAGTTGATGAAATTTTATAAAATAACTGACCTGTATTTAAAATATCAGTCAAAAAATGTAAGGAGACTAAAGAGAAATGAAAAGGCTATATTTAATTCTAGACTAAATCTGTACCAGAGCAAAATAAAATACTAAGCATTATTCTATTGGGGCAAATAAATTAACTATAGAATGTTGGCTCAATCAAAATATCATGCCGAAATTACACTTTTTGAAGTTGACAACCATACTATGATTATGTATGAAAGCATTCTGTACTTAGGAATTAAATACTTAAGGGGGAAGAACATGATAATAAAAACATTCTCAAGTGGTTCAGAAGAAAAATAATGACAGAAGTAGTATAAATAAATGGATGAATGAATAAAAGATTAAGCAAAAATAAAAATAAATGAAATACTGTTTCTATATCTGTTCCATTATCCATTAGTACTGATGCACTAAGACTATTCATGCTAAAAATCAAATGAATAAACTTTATATGCTAAAGCTTATGCATAGTGTATAACAGAAATTAATGGAAAAAATTTATCTAATCACACAAAATTAACAAATTTCATGAATTTATATAGGTATTCTCAGTTTTTCAAGGAATGCATTAAGATAATATTCTTGATATCATTGTTTTTTGTGCTTCTCATGCCTTTAACTTCCCTCTATTACATACACTTTACAGCTTAGAGCTTTGCATTCAGCAGGCTCAAAAACATGGCTGTTAAATCTGTACCGTGTTATTTTTTCACCTGTTATGAAAAGAATACTTCCCAATAGTACTATACTTGTACTTTGGTTAACAAAGGAGTAAAGGGCAACCAAATGATTAAGGCAGAAACAATCATTCCCCAACATTATTGCGATAGTTATTTGCAAGGAATAGTTATCTGTCCTTTTCTTTTATTTTAATTCCCCAGAATGTGTATAGCTTGGGGAAAAAATTGTACCTCCTATGGCATTAAGTTATTGAGAATTTTGGAGACTTTATAATTTTTAAAAAGTGAAATCAAGGTCTTTTAAAATCATGACTGTCACAAGAATATTAAATGCTATAATTTAAAATTTGAAGACATGACATTTTGATTAATAGCTTCATCAATACTTTGGGCTTCATTGCCCTGTAAAAATGTGTTGTTAAAGAGAACATTTGTGAGGATGTGCCTGGTGCTCTGGAGACATATTGACTACCCCAGAATCACCAAGGCCAAGAGGCTTTTATTATGGTACAAGAAGAATCTTGACTAAGAGACATGAGTGATGTTGTTGTAAACAACTCTTTGGGATTTTTCTTTTTACTACATTGTGGATTATGTATGTGTGCAACTTGACTGTCCTGTCCCCTAGTTTTCATGAGCCACAGTTTGTTTACAGTTTTACACACACTGGTATTTCATGGATCCTAGGAGCCCTACATTGGGAATCAGGAAAGACTACCAACATTTTAAGTCTTAGCTTTAATATTGTAAAAACAATCATCTCTTCTAATTTGGGTATTAGTAGGGCTAGCCAGAAAAGATTTTGGAATTAGAAAATATTTTAAAATATGTTAAAAATTGAGATAAAAAAATCATATGACTCTCTTTAATTGGTATTGACCCACGATATCTAGTCCAGGCTTCTTCATGGCTTGGATGTACTGATAAAGTTTTGATCAGCAGAAGAGGAATCTATTTGTGACCTATCAAAGATTATTTAGAAAAAGACAATTCTGATGATGATATAATTTAGATGAAAGATTGTGCTGACTACTAAATCCATATCCTTCAAGAAACATTCATTTGATACCCTTGTGTTATATTCAGTGCCCACAGCTTCCAGTTGAGATATATAAATGGGAATAGGTAGATCCCCACACCTCAAATCATTCAAGGTCTATTAAAACACGTAAACTATTGTTTACACTGTGATGGAAAAAAGATACACAAAACAGTGGAGGGCACAACACAAAAATGTATTTCTTCTCACAGCCAAGTAATATGAGTGAAATTATAAATCCTCTGCAATGTTATACTTTGATATACCATTTGATGTTAAATTCATAGTGATTGTAATAGGATGCTTAGAGTTCATCAAGGAATAGCCATTAGTTTATCTTTTCTTATTAAATGGAAAATGATTCTCTACCACCACACTTTCTCTCTTATATATAGGATTTTCTTGCAAATAAAATCCACTTCTTCAAGTAGAACGTAATCACTTTATAAGTAAGTGTACTTTCTTTTGTATACCTTGGTGCGAGAAGAAATTGATTTAGTTTTTGTGAAGGGCAATTTAGCAACATATGTCAAAAGTTTTATTAATGGGAAGATTTATCCAATTAATACTTTTCTAGGATTTTATGCCAAAGGCAAACTAGTAAACAATTCATGCTTGAGAGGCCAAAATCCTAGAAAAATAGAAATACGGAACAGTGAGCTTGTGCATTGTACTTTATTCCTTCTTTGCACTAGCAAAATTCACAAGTGCACTAGGAGTTCAGTAGACAAAAGTTATATCATAGAGTATAGTTTTCAGCAGATGTCCAGTGCAGAGCAGGCAAGCATTGGAGCAGAGCACCGATATGTATTTGGAACCTACAAATTCCATGAGTTCTACACTTGGCATTTGGAGAGACATGCAGAGTCAACAGGGAAGAGTCAGAAGTAGACAGAGGTTTCAACACTTCAACTCAAATCAACCGTTGAGGTATCACAATGCCTATATCAAGCCACCCTTAATTTACTTAATAATGGCCCCCAAACACAGAGGTAGTAATGCCAGCAATTTAGATATGTCAAACAGAAGCCACAAAGTGCTTTCTTTAAAAAAAAAACTGTAAAAGTTTTCTACTTTATGAGAAAAAAATCTTATGCTGAGGTTCCTAAGATCTACATTAAAAATTTTCTATTCATGAAATTGAGAGCAGTGTATTGTTATAATTTTATTATTCAATTTTATTATTCACTATAATGTTAGTCTCTTGTTGTGCCTAATTTGTAAATTAAACATCATGAATATATGCATATATACATATATATGGATATATATACATATAGGGTGCCAACAAACTATGTACACACATTTTAAGTGATGTTATCTATGTATTACTTTTAGTTTGCTGTAATTAGAAGTGTCTGGATGCTGATAGTAACCACTTTGAGCATCTCTTGTGATTGTAGAAGTCAAACGTAACTTGTATTCATCTTTTGTTATCAGTATATATTGATTATATTACAATTCAGTAGTTTTTTTCCTTTCTTAAAATGTATACATTTTTGGCACCCTCATAAATAGACATATGAAATAACAGTGTATACAAGATTGGGTACTATGTGTGGTCTCAGGTATCCACTGGAGGTGGATAAGAGAGACTGTCATACTACAAATTACTACAATAATTATAAAAACAGATAGGTTTTAGTGGTTACTCTGTGCCAGACCCTATTTGTTTTACACATATTAGCCTATTTAAACTTTACAGAAATCTTAGGATATAGACACTAAAAGTTGTTGCAATTCGTCTAGAGCATAACAACTATAAAAATATATTAATGGTTGTTATGAGTTACCAAAATTCAGTGCTCCATTTAGACACAGGAAAGATTACACAGCCCAGCCACTTGATGAGTCCCAACTGAGTTCCAGCCAAAGGGCTGCAAGTTGTGATCGTTGTACGTATAGCCTTGGTGTGTGTAAGACTCTTGTGTCTCAGTGACAGTGAGATCTGGACATTTCATGTCCAGATCTGGCCAGAAGATGAATGAGTCTCTGCTTTGCAGTTCAGGAGCACTTATTTGGAACAGAGCCCCCAGATCAACAACTTTGTATATACACCATCACCTAAAAATAGACATTTTTTGGCCTAACAACTAATATTTAGGGGGTTATTTCTTTTCTTCTTGTTTTGTAATTTATATTTTATTTTAAGGATGTGGGGTACAATTCAGAATTATGTATACAAGTGGACATCCTACAGGTAAAGTCTGGGCCTCCCTTTGTTCCCCACTTTGCCTGGTTTGAGTTCAGGTACCCTTACTAATGTTGTGTCCCTCTCCAGCCCCGGCTGTATCCTGCTACTGCCAATCCCTTTCATGTAGCTTTTTAGTAAATGTTCAGGGTACACTTATGAGTGAGAACATGTGGTACTCTGTTCTTTGTTTCTGTGATAGAACACTGAGTACGATGGACTCTAAATCCATCCAAGTTGCCACAAAGTCCATATGTTTGTCCTTCTTTATGGCTGCATAACATTCCAACATGTATATGTAACACATTTTTTTATCCAGTCTAATTTCAATGGGCAGCACAGTGGGTTCCATGTTATTGCCAGTGTGAATAATGCTGCAATAAACATGTGTGTGCAGGTATCTTTTTTGTAGAATGACTTTCCTCCACATATATTCCCACTAGGGGGTTTGCTGGGTCATATAGAAGGCCAATTTCTAGTTCTTTTAGAAATCACCACACTGTTTTCCACAGAGGTTGAACTAATTTGCATTCCCACCAGCAATGTAGAAGCGCTCTTAAAGGGTTATTTTTTACTTCGGCAGTCTAGTTTATGCAGACTAATATAAGCCAGCGTCTGAATTTGCATCATGGCAAATAAAATCATAGAGCAGTTGATGAATACAAATACATGAATCCTTATATGTCTCTAAAAGTGGATTTAGTAGGTTATTAAAAGGACACTAAATAATGACAAAGTAGTGTTAATTTAGTGTTAATTCCAGAAGTACAAGTAGTTAAATATTAATAAATGTATTAATGTGAGGCAATATTTAATAGTTTATGTGAAAAATCATTTCATAGAACTCTATACCCATACTTGCATTTATCAAACAATTAAATAATACAACTTTTCTCACTAATCACCAAAAATATTAAGATAATAATGCTACACCAAGATATATCTAACTTCCTTCTACTCCGAAAACCTTCTGTTGAAGAACAGAAACTTGAATATGTAAACTTTCGAGCAGCCATGTTGTTAATGAACAGAAAAATAAAGTGTATATTCCTAGTTACATGACTTAAACTGCACACCAAATATCAATATAACAGCACACATTTCCACTAACTCTAATAAGAAATAGAGTAGAGTGTATACTCATTGGGGGTGACAGGCACACTTAAAACCCAGATTTCTTCACCATTACCCAAAACAACCATATAACAAAAAATCATTTGTACTCTTAAAATTATTAACATAAAAAAGATTATTTTAAAAAATAAATAACAACTTTACCTAAACTAAATTAAGAGCAACATCTAGCAAATCAACTGGAGTACGTATACATACTATGTAGTAGTAACTATATTTCTTTCTTTATAAAGTATATTATTATTTATCATATATTAATTACTGTGCAGATGTTGAAAAGGTTTATAAAAATTTATAATAGGCCCGCAAAAAGTTACAGACTTGTTTGGGAGATTGAAGCTCAACCAAGTCATCATAGATGACTCTGTTGGCGGTATGTTGATGGTGCTGTGAAGAAACAGATGTAGGAATAAGTTTCTCCAGGAAGAAATTATAAACGTAGTTTGAACAAAACTTACAGTCTAATTTCTTCCTTTGAAATGAGAGACGCCTTTTAGCACGCTTGTACCAAAACGATAATGAGGCCCCCTTTCCAAAAGGAACTAGATCTTGAATAGATAGCACTAGATATTAGCTGATCTTATGCATGTCTCAGTAAATTTTATTTTCTAAGTTTTGGGCTTTTCCAACAAGAGTAGACAAAGGTCACCAAAGTCTGATTCACATCAAATAGCTTTATTTAATATGAAAAGTTCCAAAGATTAAGTTGCATAAGTCAGGAAAAATGACAAGTTACTGCTTAGCACTTAAAATCAGCTTTTCTGTTCGTTTTCACAAGAACATATAGCTTACATCTGAAAATTGGTGGGTTCTAATGAGTGAAAACATCTGAAATGAAGGCAAGACAAGCATTGGGTTCCATGTAATAATATGAAAACTCTGACACTACCATCCATTATGCAATACAACCGAGTTTATAAACAATTGTAGTAATTTTCAAAAATTCATTCCGACCCCAATTCTAAATCTCACAATAAAATCCCAGTTCTTACCTTTTCAAATGATTTAAATACCCAGCTGTTTCCATCTCTATGTATTAATTTACTCCCTCACAAGGGCAAATGTGAGTTGGATACATTTACTTAGGGATAGAGTCATGCACTGCATAGCGATGTGGCAGTCAATAACAGCCATCATGTAGGACACGGGGTTCATAAGATTATACTGAAGCTGAAAAATTTCTATAACCTAGAGACTTCCTAGCTGTTGTAACATTGTAGTGCAATACATCACTCGCATGATTGTGGTGATGCTGGTGTAAACAAACCTAGTGTGCAGCCAGTGATATAAAAGTATAGCACATACAATTAGGAACAGTACATACTACTTGATAATAATAACAAGCCGTTCCTGGTTCATGTATTTGCTATACTATGCTATTTATCTTATTTTAGAATGTATTCCTACTACTCACTAAAAAAAATAACTATAGAACATCCTCAGGTGGGTCTTTTAGGATATATTCCAGGAAAGGGTAATGTTATTATAAGAGATGACATTGTTTTTCATGTGGGTTATTGTCCCTACAAGACCTTCCAATGGGACAAGATGCAGAGGTGAAAGATAGGGTGGTATTGATACTCTTGTCCCTGTGTAGGCCTAGGCTAACATGTGTGCTTGTGTAGTTTAAAAAAAAAAGTATAAAAAGCAGAAACATTAAAAAGTTAAAAACAAAAAAAAGCTTATATAATAAGGATACAGAGAGAAGTGCTGTTTGGGGTGTTTTCCTCACTGTATTTTCATGGCAGATTTAATGCACTGATAAGCTATGGCAAAAGGATGAAGGGAAAAACATGCAAGCTGATCAGGAGTCGCCTGCAATGTTGTTACAGAGCACATCATCACCTCTACCACAAGAACATCCATGTTAAGGGCTTTATATTTCTCTAAAATGACAAGAGCTTCATAAGCCATTTATTGGGAGATCATCAGCTATTAAAGGACATTAAGTTCTATGAGTTGTTGACAATTTGTAGCTATTTAGTAGTCCAATCACTATAAACTTTATGCCCTGCATAAAAATAGGTATGGATAGCTTAGTAAATCTTGTGAATAAATATGCAGTTTTAGAAATAAGTCAGTTTGCTAGGGTTGCTGTGTTAAATTATTAATGGCACAAATATAGTGTGAATCACTTCTGTAGTCCTTTTGCATTGCTAGATTATCAATAGATTGCTAACCGAAGGGCGTGCAAGTAAAACTCATTGATACTGTAAACCATTTTTAGCTTACTACCAATTTTGGGCAGCACTGACAAGCAACATCTGACATTCTTTTAAAAGATGGTAAAAACAAGCCGGGCTTGGTGGCTCAGCCTGTAATCCCGCGCATTGGGAGGCTGAGGTGAGTGGATTGCCTGAGCCCACGGGTTTGAGAACCGCCTGGGCAATTTGGTGAGACCTCATCTCTACAATAAAACAAAAAATTAGTCAGGTGTGGTAGCGCGCACTTGTAGTTTCATCTACTTGGAAGGCTGAGGCGGAAGGATCGCCGGAGCCCAGCAGGTTGAGGCTGCGGTGGCCGGGAGCGGCCACTGCACTCCAGTCTGGGCCACAGAGTGAGACTCCAACTCAAAAAAAATAAAAATAAAAATAAAATAAAATAAATAAAAGATGGTAAAAACAAAAGAAAAAAAATTTTATAACCACAATTGTGTATGACCAGAAGATCTGGTGACCAGGTTATCCTCTGCCCATAATAAAATGATTTTTCAAGAACCTTAACATTCTCCAGATAGACCTTTAATCTAAAGACTCTATTTTAAGAACTTCAGAGAACTGAATCTGTGTTTTCAACATTGTTTGAATTTTTGCTTTTGAAAATTGCTTTTAGTGTCCACATGGAGGCAGGGTTCCTTCTGCTGTGACTGTTGATGTGGTGGCATGAGCGCCGCCATCGTAACTGCCCCCCTTGCCACATGGGGTGTTCTTTATAGTTGGAAGCTTCATGCTAAAGGTGGCAACATGGATAGAAAACACAAGTGTATCAGAACCCTTTAGACTGAATTGATGTCTGAGCCCTGGAAAGTCAACTTCCAGACTTCTCTCCCCTAGGAGAACAAACGCTTATGAGAATAAACCTTTAAAGTCAGGTTTTTGCTACTGGGAGATGGAAGTAAGCCCTAGCTGATAAAGAAAGGTCGGAACACTCTATGTATAAATTCATATAAAGTATGATCATGACTGAGATGAATTAGAGATATTTTTTCAATTTGGGAAGAAAAGGAAGAGAAAAATTGGAAGCTAATCAAATACGACTTTGTAAATCACTGGAATAATGTGGCCATAAGTCACTGAAGTCGTAAAACTAAAATATTACCTTGTTGAACATAAAATTTCATGACAAGAAAACCTTGAATAAGTATCCCTAAAAACCATCTCCCTTCAGAATTTATAGAGTAAAATGTTGTGTAATGCATTCTGGTGGGTACATAGTTTTCCTATATTATATGGGGAAACTATATCTGTTCAAAGAGGTATAACACATTATTAGTGATAGCTTAAAATGTTACTTCGTGAGAAACATATACAAATAGAGACTTGAATATTAATAATCACTGGAAGACATTTACTGCATTAGAGGATGAGGTTATGGATATTTATTTACTTATACAAATATGTAGTCTAAATACCACTCCTAGAAAGACTCCAGCTCTGAATTGCAGCCAAGAGTATGGAAGGCAGTCGTCTCAGCTTTTTCTTGGAAAACAAACAAACAAGAAAGGCAGATGTTGTTTTGATATTTCCTCAAATATCAAGAGTATTCAGACTGAAAAAAAAGGTTTTATTTGAAATATGAACATAGAGACAAATGATTTCTGTCCATTCAATAGCCTCTCGCATTTTGCCACTAAGGAAGGTCAAAGGAAAGATCAGTTCTCCGTGACATTACATGGAAGAAGAAGTGTCACGAGTGAGTATCGTGAAACAAACTAAAACCTCCTTTGAGCATAAAAAAATACCATTAATGAGACAATAAACTTAAAAAGTTATAATCCAACCAATATATTCAAATTTCAGTCATGTGCATTTATTTCATTCATAGTTAAATAAGTTGAAACATCTTACAACAAGCAACCCCAGGACAACAACATTCACAAAAAATTTATTTAAGTTAAAAAATAAATGAGGAGAGAAAAAATTAGGAAAGTTTTATGAAATAACATAGCTTTATCTGAAAACATAACCTAGCTTTGTCATCAGGGCAGTAGGAAATGTAGGAAATATTAACTAATATTAATCTTTTTGACTGATCTCTCAAAATTAACTACATGTTGAGTTCTATGTTAAATAACTACTAAAATAAAGTTTATTTAAGAAGAAATTATTTAAAAATTTATAATTTTTCATTTTAAATATTGTAATATACATTTTGGTGGGCAAAGCAAATAGAAAACAACAGACTAATCTATCACTTTTTTTGGTTTTCCATCTAAACATCATCATTTTGTTGCTATGATGTGATGGCAAGATCAATCTTTGAAAAATGCTTAAAAAACACAGCTTTTAGATATCTTGGCAAATAGCATAGAATAGGAGTTCCTTTAGATAAGAACCACTTGGGAGATATTGTTTCAAAGATCTCCAATAGACAAAACAATAAATGTTGTCTTGCAAAAATAATGCATTCTAATTAGTTAAAATAGTAATCTAATTAAATATTACAAGTAAAAGTTAACTTATTTAAAAAAAAAAAAAACCCTGACATTTAATTCAGGTTTTGGAAGAGAAGATTCACTTCTAGCCTTTTTCAAAAGACAACAAATTAGGGAGGAAAATGACTCACTAATATTTGTCAGTTCTGTTTTTGTGACCCTTTCTATAGAATTTATTACTACTAATAATTCACTCTGTGAAGATATTTACACATTTATTTGTAATGTGGATGTCTGATGTGCATATTTGTGATTTTTGTTATTTATTCTTTTTTTTTTTTTTCCTTTTGAGATTGGGTCTTACTCTGTTGCCCAGGCTGGAGTGCAATGACAAAATAGTAACTTACTGCAGCCTCAAACTCCTGGTCTCAAGTTATTTTCATACCTCAGCCTCTCCAGTAGCTGTCACAACAGGTGTGCACCACCATACCTGAGTAATTTTTTTTCTTTAAGAAGTGGGGTCTTGCTACGTTGGCTAGGTAGCTCTCAAATTCCAGAGCTCAAGTCATCTTCCCTCCTGGCCTCCCAAAGCATGGGGATTACAGACATGAGCCAGCACACCTGACCCCTTTATTATTTCCTTAAAGTCACCTTCACCTGTATTTTCCACGAAGATTTATGCTTCATGCACTGCACGTCATTTTGGTGTCTACTTCTGGCCCTAGAAGATAGGTATGTAACCTAACCCAGTCAATGAAAGCATCAAACTCCTGTGTTTGGTGTTTGATTAAAGAACTACTTGGCCAGCTGCAGTGGCTCACTCCTATAATCCCAGCACTTTGGGAGGCCAAAGTGGGAAGATTGCCTGAGCCCACAGATTCGAGACCAGCCTGGGCAACTTGGAGAGATCGCATCCCTACAATAAATCAAAAAATTAGCCAGTTGTGGTGGCGCGTGCCTATAGTTCCAACTACTTGGAAGACTGAGGTGGAAGGATCACCAGAGCCCCGCTGGTCAAGGCTATGGTGGCCATGAGCATGCCACTGCACCCCAGCCTAGGCGACAGAGTGAGACACCAACTCAAAAAAAAAAAAAAAAAATCCAAATGACCATACCCCAGTCAGAAACTAAATCTATGAGTCTAAAACTTGAGGTAGTGACAAAGGCTAAAGTTATAAGTTTGAGAATAATCAGTAGACTGTTGGATACAATCGTTAATATGAGGTTTGTGCCCAATAAGGATATACAGAAAGAGACTAACAATGGACCAAAAATATAAGTCTGTGGATTGCCAATACATAGTGAGATGAAGAAGAGAGATCAATGAGGGAAAGTAATAGGGGAAAATTGGAATTGATGGAAACAAACCAAAAAAGTAGAGAGGAATGCAAGATTTATTAGTGAAATGACTTCAGTTTTCCCTCAATAAAAACCCATTCAGTTTTTTTTTAGGTCAGATAAATAAATTTCTACATTTAAGATATAGAGACATCTAAGGCTTGCATCAGCACAGATGCCGTAAGTTCAAAGGACACTGTTAATGTGTTCTTTGTTCATGATACTCCTTAGCTCTGTTTTCCCTAGTATTGGCTCAAATTCAGGCAGACTCCTCCCTTGAAATGACCATTATCAATTTCAGAGTATATTTTCTCTGTTTCAATTTCATTCAAAAAAACTATTTTATTTTCATAGTAATCCCAAGAAAATTCTAGGAATCACTCTGAATAGTCTTTTCTTTTTTTGAGGTCGAGTCTCGACCTACTGGGCTCAGGCAATCCTTTCACCTCAGCCTTCCAAGTAGCTGGGACAACAGGCATGTGCTATCACGCCCGGCTAATTTTTTGACTTACTGTAGAGACGAGGTCTTGCCAAGTTGCCCAGGCTGATCTCGAACCCCTGAGCTTAGGCAATCCTCTCGCCTCGGCCTCCCAAAGTGCTGGGATTACAGGCTTGAGCCACCATGCCCAGCCCATTTCTATATTTTATAGACACCCAAACTCAATATGTATAAAATAATTTTTTCCATCCAGCCTTCTACACTCTCCAAATTGTTTTTCTGAAATTATAACTAATTCATTCTTAGCCCACACCAGAAACGTTGGAATCTTAAGTCACTGGACCTCACTATGGTATCAGTTAATATCAAATAGATTGTACTGTATCTTACTCACTGGGAGGGATTGTTAAAAAGATACGGCCTCACTTAGAGAGAGTAAATTCTTTAAACATACACCTTCTGGTCTCTTCCTCATGATATTGGCAAATTACAAAAATGTGTGTTCCCAACAGTTAAACTGGTAATTTCTGGATGATCAAGTGGAATTTCACGTTATATTTTAGAGCTAAGGAAAAGGACAGCCCCAATCAAAATCCTGAAAAGGCACACCCGAGCAACGAGGAAAAATTAGAGTAAAAGTGAGTGATATGAGTGTCACTAAACCTCAGCTTGACTACGCATCCCATGGGACTGAGCACACCCTTCAACATCCTCATTTAGAAATCCTTTCTGTTGAGAGATGAAAATATCTGTATTCTTGATAGTTGTCTTCTATACTTTGTCCAGCACAAAGTAAAATAAAAACAATATGTTAAATTAGAAGAGAAAAAGTTGTGCATCAAATAAATGAGAAAAAACAAACCAGTCCAAGGAACCATGTTCCTAGTTGGCCCAGACATTGGTGTTAATCCAGAAAAACCTAAAAAACCATTATTAATATGTGCAAGGAAATAAAGGAAAACTGTGCAATTTAGATGAAAAAATAAGGACTAGGTAATTTATAAAAGAGTGAAAAGGACATTCAAAAAGTAGAAAAGTGCAATATCTGTAATTATAAATTTAGTGAATGTGTTTAAGAGCAGGTTAGACTAGCAGAAATTGTGATTATTAAACTTAATTAAGTGAATAGAAAATGTGAAATGTAATCATAAAGAAATTAATGGAGACATATAACAAAATACATTCAGAATATAATCAAATATATATATTTCATCATAATATAATATAATCATGTTAACATATTGTATAATGAATGCAATTAATTATATTACTACATCAATATCATATGTAATATAATATTCATATGTAATATTACATATTATATATATATATAATTTTAAAAGTGAGGGAAAATGGGTCCACAGTAAAAATCAAAGTCATGATGATGAAAAATATTAACTTACACATTCAAAAGCTTCAGAGAATGCCAAGAAAGATAAACACAATAAAAATGACACCTAGGAATATTGTTACAAAACTGTTGTAAATCAAACACAAAGATAAGTCTTTAAAGTAACCAGTGAATAAAAGCCACATGGTCTTCAGGGAAATATCATAAGAATGGCAGCTAAATTTTCAACAGAAGTGATACAAGAATAGAGACAATGAATTGACTTTTGTATAGTGTTAAAATTAATTTTTTCCTATTTTTATGTTAGATTTAGGGAGTGCACATGCATATTCTTTACATGGACATATGGTGTAGTGGTAGGGATTGGGTCTCAGGTACCCAACAGGCAATTTCTGAACCCTAACCCTCCTCTCTACCTCTCCCCTTCTTGGCGTCTTCGGTGTCTATTATTTCCATCTTTGTGGCCATTTAGCTTCTGCATATGAGTGAGAACATGCAGTGTTTGGTTGTCTGTTTCTGAGTCAGCTCACTTAGGAAGATGATCTCCTTTTGTTACAGATGTTCTACCTCACAAACATGCCTGGGTCTATTCAAAGAGGTTAGAAAATTAGTGCAGGATGGGTGAATTAGGTAATGAGCTTCTCCATGACTCTACATGAGGATGCAGAAAGATCAGCTGTGTTCAAAAGGGTGACTGGTCTTAAACCAAGGGAAATGAAGACCAAGTTGGAGACCCAAACTTCACCTGCACGTAGTTGACTTATGTACCTAACCCTGACTTGTGCCTCACATCCTTATAATAAAATAAAGTGAAACAAAAAGATTAACAGTGCTTAGAGATCTATCACAGAGTGCTCTCCAGAAAAGATGATTCTAATTTTAAAAATCCAAAATGTAAAGTCTACATATCTCTTATTATCATTATTATTTTTTTACCTCTGTTTTCTCTTTCTATTTTATTATCTTAGGTTCCTCTTCTTTCTTCCCATGTCTTTTGTCTTTACTACTAGTGTAGCATAAAAATGTGTCTCAGTTCCAGTCTTTGTATAGAAAAAAGTAAATTTTGCCACACACAACTATATGACTCTCTTACTAACCATAACATATATTTTTTTGTAATATAAACATGTAAAGCACAAAATTTTAAAATGTAAAACAATAAAATAATGTTTTAAAAAGTTAATTCTTATCACTATACATTTAAAAATGTATCTTTAAGCAAAATTCCACTAAAACAATTTACAGTATTTGAAATCTCCATTGCTTCCACAGAAATAACTCTTATGATAAAATGTGCTAATACTCCATAGTGTCCTTAAGGAGCTTGACATTTAATTTAATATATGAAAAAAGAAGTGTTCCTATATAAATACATGAAGGAACTGCAAACATATACATCAAAAAATAAAATGTACACATAAGGAGGTATTAAACATTTAATAGCTCAGCCATTTGCAAATCATTTTTTCAATTTTAGCTCCATAATGATCTCACACAGACAACAGATTACACTGATATTGATTCTGATAAGGCGCTTAAAATCTGAACTGCACATCTGTCTAAATCATTCTGTAGAGCCTTAATCATTTGAATTGATTGACTTGAAGTAAGCAACTTTACTAGTTTGTGTCAATACTATGGGATATACAAAATTATAATTAATGCTGAGCTCTTACTCCATTCATATGAAAATCTGCCAAAGGACAGAAAGTTGACATACTATTTTTAGCAAAAAAAAAATCAAGCAGAATTTTCACTGATGTTTTAAATATTATCAAATGTGAGTAAAATATAGGCCAATAATGTAGGGTATCAAACATAAATTTTCACTTAATCGTTAAGACAATATTTCTGTTTTCTGTATAATATTAAATAATTGCATAAATGCATGCTATATTCTTTGGTGGACATTTCTCAACTTTCTATGTTTACTTAACAAGTACAGAAATGTTGTAGTACTCCTTTAAATTATATTTATATTTTCTTTATTAAAGTGTAATTTAGTTTTTAAAATTTAGTCCTTTATGAAAAAATAGCATGATAATTACTATTGTCCATTTTTCATAATAATGTATGTCTTAAAGTTAATTGGGGAAAAGCACAGATAACCCAAATAGCAGCGAATTTTACTGTTTTCATTTTTATGGAGGCCTAGTGTTAAGTTAATGCTCATACATGTGCCAATGGTAAAAATTTGATTTTAGATGAAAATAACAACATTGATCTCACTTCATTATATTTTTTATTTACTTAATTATGGCATTCTCATTTTAAAATACAATGTTTGTTTAATGGCCCAAACTAACATTGCTGTAATAAAACTGAGAAAGCTGATTTAGCTCAGCTACAATAATGGCAAGAATATTACAGTCTTTCCTGAAAAACTGCCTCTGAGACTCTTGGTCACTACAGGACAGGATATACCTACTCTCAAGATCTGTGCACACATACATACACACATGCACATCCCCTATTACTGCCTTTCATTTAAGGTTTCCTTTGTAAACATTGCTTCCTAATTTCCCACAAGCTACTAATGTCTTTGACATGACTGTCTACAAATTTTGTATGTACCACTTCAATTTGGTATTGTGAAATTTATTTAACAGTTACTTGCTTGAGAAACCCACATATGAAAAGGTGCTTTGCAAAAATTAAATGATAATACTCCTCTAACTTTCAGATTATACGGAAATGTGTTTTGTATTACTTTGAGATTTAATTCACATTTAAATTCACTTTGCCTAAAATTTTGAGAAAATGCATCTACAAGGTGAGACCTTTTCTGCTAAGCTTATCTTAGAACA
Source organism: Carlito syrichta (assembly GCF_000164805.1). NCBI lineage: Eukaryota > Metazoa > Chordata > Mammalia > Primates > Tarsiidae > Carlito > Carlito syrichta. The sequence continues at coordinate 127,537 of NW_007257543.1, forward strand.
AGAAAATTGTCTGGAAATCATGATCCATAAAATATTGTCAGATCTATAATTACTGCCTAGTAGTATGCAGTGTGTCTGTTAATGGGTCTCAAGTTTTAAACAAATTGAAGATAACCACTGAAGAAGCTATAATTCAGGTAGCTACTAATAGTTACATCCACTTAAGTTGTAACTTATATGACCTAGAGACATAGAAAAAATTCTTGCTATGCCTTGAATCAGCAATGTCTCATTTAGGGAAACAGTGTAACTATCTCTGTAACTTCTGTTTTTCTGAAGTAAAAATGTACATAATTTTGCAAACTCGATATAGGATAGGTGACTAGATAATTAAACATGCAAATTTCATTAGAATTTCTATAACATAAAAAGAAAGGGAAATAAATTGATGTAATGTGAATGCATTGTTAAGATCCTTTTGCACAGGGAAGTATTAGCATCTTCGTTTGAAAAGAAAAGGGCTAATCAGGCACATTTGCAAGTAAATTCTACTTTTATTTCGTTCACAAAATTTAATGTAGCAGATATTGTCAGGTGCAAGCTATAAAAATATCCGATTTTGAGAGCCTGGTATAGAGACAGAGAAGTAAACACATAAGCCAGTTGTTCATTTAGTTCATTCATTTAGAGACTGTTTCATGAGACTTGTACAGGTGAAAAAATGCTTAATGTTCCTAGCTTATGTAATTCCCTCAAATCTCTTCCAGACTAAACCTAAAAGAAGGTGTTTCAGGAAAAATAAAATAAAATAATTTACTTTTTCATCTCTTACTAAAAGTTCTGAGTAGATGTTCAGGTAACTTCTAATTTTTTACATAATAATGAGTGCAAAAGAAGACTATTTTCTAACTAAAACAAGGTTATAGAATGACTACATTTATAAAACCTCAAATAACATACCATGTGCTATTGCTAAGCTCATGTAAAAAAAAACTTGTGTTCTAGCCGGGCTTGGTGGCTCAGCCTGTAATCCAGTGCCTTTGGGAGGCTGAGGTGAGTGGATTGCCTGAGCCTGCAGGTTCGAGACCCGCCTGGGCAGCGAGACCTCATCTCTACAATAAATCAAAAAAAAATCAGCCGGGCATGGTAGCTCATGCCTGTAATTCCGGCTACTCGGAAGGCTGAGGCGGAAGGATCGCCGGAGCCCAGCAGGTCGAGGCTGTGGTGGCCGGGAGCGGCCACTGCACTCCAGTCTGGGCGACAGTGTGAGACTCCAACTAAAAAAAAAAAAAAAAAAACTTGTGTTTTGCCAGCAAATTTGAGATCCTTCATCATTTTTTAGTTAAGGTAGATTCTCTGGAAGTGTCCAGCAATGTGACCATACCCTTTAGGATAAAGACCAGTGTAACTGTCAGCAACGAAAAGGTAAAAACATCAGTTCAATAAAATTAGGGATTATTTTAGCACTAGCATCTGTATCCTAGGAAAAATGCCACCATGTTTCAAAGGTATTAAAAACAATAATTTGCCGGACTCAGTGGCTCAGCCTGTAATCCTGCGCCTTTGGGAGACTGCGGTGAGTGGATTGCCTGAGCCCGCGGGTTCGAGACCCGCCTGGGTAGCAAGATCTCATCTCTACAATAAATCAAAAAATCAGCCGGGCATGTTAGCTCATGCCTGTAATTCCAGCTACTCGGAAGCCTGAGGCAGAAGGATCGCCGGAGCCCAGCAGGTCCAGGCTGCGGTGGCCGGGAGCGGCCACTGCACTCCAGTCTGGAAGACAGAGTGAGACTCCAACTCAGAAAACAAACAAAAAAACCCCCCAATAATTTAATAAATAAGAAAAGCCAAGGTGCCAACTGTATCATTATGTTGATAAACTATTATTTCACATTGCATATTAGACTCAGTTTTATTTTTTTTCATCTGTAGAAGTCAATTTGAATATTTTCATTAACCTGGTTATTAAACCAACTTTACACCCATATCATTCTTCATCCTTCACTTAAAATAATCACTAGGAGGCAGGCTCTCTTCTAGAAGGACTGACCCTGCAGGCTGTTTTTGTCTACGGAAATGGAGTGGAAGTTTTGTGGGTCACTTCTAGTCCAAGGCAGTGAGGAAGAGGATGGGCCATCTCCAGCCTTCCAGCAACCAAGCTTCATAGAGCCCAGCAAAGGTGGTGGAGTTGCTTGCTGTATAAATTCCAGACTCTTGCATCGCCACAAGCAGAAAAGGTCCACTCCACTAGGATCAATCACATCACACAGACTTGTGAGTTTGCATCTTTGTCTTTTGTCAAATCACTTCCACCAATCTCCTTTTATGAAGTCCTCTGTGTCGTTGAAACAAAACATCCCTTTCCCCGTTGGGTTCCAGGTTAGATTTTGCGGAAGAGAGGATATGCGCTCGATTTGAAAGGTGGCAGAGAAAGAGAAGTCATTCTCCTCAGCGCCTTCTGCAGGCAGACCAAGATGTTGGTTCACTGTGGCTTCCTGGTGAGCTCCCAAGAAGCCCCCACTTCAGAGCTACTGAGTGGGACAGGCTACAGGTGTTTCTCGGAGATTCCTGAAAACTTCTGCAGCTTCCAGGGAGTCTGAGAAACACCCACTTCAGTGGCTTGGGTCAACTGAGATAGTCAGTGGCTGCTCTTCTGAGCGTGGGAGCAGCTTTTCCCATCTTCAGAAGTCATATAGGACACTTCCCAAATTAAACTTTTATTCCCAGAATGCATAAAAGTTACTTCTGTCATCCTGATTTGTTCTTGCAAAGCATAAGAGCATTTATATTGTTAGGCTGCTGACATTTTAGGTGTATTGGTTACCACCATTAGCATTCACCTAATTAATAGATACCACAATATTTTTAGAAGTTTAATAAAAAGTCTGAAAGCAAATGAAAATACTCCCCCTTATAATACTCATCAAAATGTTTTATTTTGGTTTTGCCCTGTTTCAATTTTAAGCAGTAGGTAACATATATTTGAATTTGAATATTTATCCAAGCCACGTATTTAAACTTTCTTTACTAATGCAAATGATTTATGTCAAACCCAGATATTCAATTCATGCATATGTAGTTTAAGTTCTTAACACACACAATCTACTTATCATACTTATGCTACCAATTCTTTTATTTTTTGAGTATTTATAAGATAAAACACTATACTAAATAATACTTATGTGAAATCTCTCTCTTGAACAGTCTGAATTAATTTAAGAGAAATTATCTTATGAAGTCTTCTGACTCTCTTTTAAAGTAGAAAAATAACTGAAGTAGAGAAGGACTCAATAAAATGTTCTCAAATTCCAACTTTCTAAATCACATGGCAAAAAATGGAGGTAGAACCAAAAATGCAGGTAAAACCCAAATCAGTTAGTATACAAAACTAACGATCATCACCAAGACAACAAAACTTACACTGCATGTATATTGAAAAAAAATACAAATTCATTATGATCTTTTGAGGAATTGAATATCTGTGAATAATAGAACTGTATAAATAGATAAAAAATATTCAAGAGAAATCATCTCAAATACCTAGTAGAAGATACTTTACTACTTGGATATAAAATTAATATGTAAAACCAATAACTTTTCCAAACTGAAATCATAATTAATAAATAAAGTGAAATAACATATTTGATTTTAAGACCAGCATATAAATAAAATATCTGGAAATAAACTTTGCAAGGTATGTACACAATATGTAAGAATAAAATTTTTAATCAGTTAATTAATTTATGTATTTATTTATTTATTTATTTTGAGTCAGAGTCTTACTCTGTCGCCTAGTCTGGAGTACAATGGCACGCTGATGGCCACTGCGGTCTTGACCTGCTAGGCTTAGGTGATTCTTCTGCCTCAGTCTTACAAGTAGCTGGAACTACAGGTACACGACACCACATATGGCTAATATTTTGGTTTATTGTAGAGATGAGGTCTCGCCAGCTTGCTCAGGCTGGTCTTGAACCCATGAGCTCAGGCAATCCTCTCATTTTGGCCTCCCAAAGTGCTGAGATTATAGGCATGATCCACCACTCCTGACCCAGAATAAAATTTTTAAATGCTACTAAGGGACATATACAAGATTTGAATAATAAAAAGAAAACCTATACCCATATCATAAAAAACTCTACTTTAGAGAAGCCATTTTCCCATAAATTAGCCCATGGGCTCAATATAAAAATGGTTGTCCTTATATATAGGTTCTAAAGAACCTATGAAAAACAAAGGTGTATCAATGGGTGAAACATTTTAAAAACGGAAGGAGGATAAACTGGAATGAAAAATATTAATGCTAAACACATCATTAAAAGTAACAGTAATTAAAATAGTATAGCTTTCAAATTCCTCTTCTGGCCAAGATTGAACAAAAGAAAATACTTTAGCCCCCGCCCCCAACGACCAAGAAACCTAGACAAAACATGGAAACTAAGTCTATGTTCTTTTAGAGACAGAAACAAATGAGGTGAACAGTGAGATATTCCTAGTTTCCTGCCTAGAAAGAATTTCCAGGTGATGGTACAGGGACTGGGAAACTGCATTTAAAAGATGAAGCTGAGAATCTGGGGAGATCAAGGAGACTAGAATTCATAGGACAGCGTATCAGAGAGAGAAAGACATTTGGAGGTATTCAGAGGACCCCTTCCACTTTTCAGCAGAGATTGATGAGTACATGCACATGAAGGAAATATCCATAGCTCAGAGAAAAGCTGCATACATTTATTGAAGGGAACTCTGGCACTCTCACAAGGGAGGGGATAGTGTGCGTTCCAGAAGGGTCTTGGTTCAGTGTGTGGAATGACTAACTGTGCACTGCATGTGGCCCCTGTCCTGCCTCCACATCTTAAAAGACTCAAAAGGGTCACATTGTTTCCAGTTCAACCTACTCCCAGTTCAAAGGTCAAGGATATTTATAAGAATGCTTATGGAAGAAAGTATTTCTAATCTAAGTCAAAAGCTTCTAGAAAAAAACACAGGAGGACTCAACCACATACTTTTTTTAAAAAAAGTAACAACAGGTAAACACAAACATAAATAAGAACAAGCAACTGGATACATATTTAAGGTATAGATAACCAGACAAAGAATGCGGACTGTTTTCATTTGCTCTTATACTCATTCCATCTATTAGGATTCAGAGAAAAGAATGTGCAGTCTCAGATGTCAGTTTTGCAGACTCAGGATCCAATAGGCCCACACACGTGAAAGTACTTGGTTGACACAGATAAGACCAACAGAAGGTAGCAGGTACCTTGGGCAAGCTGATCAGAGGGAACAGCATTAAGGGTTTCCAGTAATCATCTGCGTTTATACACAAAGAATTTTTGCAAGTGAGGAACTCTGCTAACTGGTAGGACCAAGGAGAACGTGTCTGCTAGTTTTAGAGTAGACATGTATAAGCCATAGAAAGATGGAGATCTCTGCCCACTGCCAGCATATCCTGAGCCTGAATGCTTGTTTGAAACTTTATTCTGAGCTATAGCGCACTTGCCAAGAATGTGAAAGTATCCCCTCTTTCATCTTTAGAGCCATGTCAAGATCACTTTTGATTGAGATATCAGGGCTACTTTGTCTCAGAAAGATGTCCAACAGTGTACACATTGTTTATTTTAGTTTTTGTCTTAGTATGTCTTCATTTTTAGATTCTACTATCTACTAGACCTGCATCTATACAAATAACAAATTAAGAGTTTCCTATGCTCAGTTGTTTGCTTTAAGGGAATGTTTGAGTCCTTGACAACATAAGGAAAAGTATTTTAAACTATGTAAGTTATCCTATAAAATATGAAAATGAATAGACATTAATGAAAAGCAAATAAACTCTGGGGTTACAGAAAATGATAGCATAAGAAAAATCAACTGTTCAACATTGCACATCAGTGAAATAAGAAAAGCACAACACCACAGTTCAACTTCGTGGACTCCAAAGACAGACATATGGTCACATCAGCTGATGGAACCTCTAGTCCACGCATAAAAGCTGCACAGATAAGGACAAACGAAAGGTCAGGTCCTGAAGGTTTCCGGTGTTATAAGAACCCCAGCAATTGCAGATTCTCCATTCCAGATGGCAATAATATCACTTAGGAAAATAACATAATTTAGCTTAACTACAAAATTTACTAGTTATTAAGCTTATTAGTTGTAAAATTTTCCCCACAAACATTTTACTGTTGTGATTACCTTCATTAACACGGCAGTATGTCATCCTTCATCCTACTGTCATAACTACTATGTTAATACTAGTTAATTCCAACTTTCTGAATTGATAATGACTAGATATTAATCTGAGAGACATGTTATAGAACAAATCACTTGCTTCGGTGCAGAAATATTCTTACAAGAAAACCTGGTAGCATGGTTCCCTGAGCCATGATGGTTTTTGTCCTACATGCGCGTCTTTGTCTCCTTCTTTTGGCCACATCCCCATGCCCTGTGTTTCAGGAGTTTAAAGCTTCAGGTAAAAGAGGATTGGAAGAGCTTCATGCAATGCATCTTATACTACTTGCCAAATTTCAAAGAGAACGAGAACACAAACACAAACACACTTGGATATTTTGTTTAAAGTGGCACTGCACTACTAGCCTCTGCGCAAATGGTCAATTTGTTGTGCCACTTCTGGCTGCCAAAAAATGGGCAAATAAGATAGGAAAATTGCAGAAAAAAAATTCTCAAAACTGAAATCTCTATCCAATCAAGAGGAAAGGATTCGATAAATCTTAATGGACTGACAGTCTAAAATTGATAGTACAGAAGGTTATGCAGGAATATTTAAAAGCCTAAGTTAATAAATATTGAAGAACAAAATTGTCTTTTTACTGTATTGCAATAATGTACAGTATGTGAACACATGAACAAAATGCAGGGAAATATAAAAAAATGAAATTGATTATGTTGAAAGGCTATCAGAGTTGCATGTACTCTTTGTCTTCTACAATGATTAATTTCATTCTATATAATGACATCCACATTTGAAATATAATATTTTTCTATTTTCCAAAATTCAGATTAGGATAAGATCTTACATAAACATTATATTTAATATTCAGGTTCATAGTTATATAGAGGAAGGAAATTTAAATGATGTGATTTTTAAAGACTGGAAATGTATCAGGAAGACAGTTAAATATTCCCAGGCCCTTCCATCACTTAACTTAGAACTACAACAAACATCAACCACACCAGTCATTCACCTAAGCCACAGTATGGCCTTCCTCACCTATGGGGGATGGTTCACATGTTGCTAATTCTTAGGGTGTGGTAAGTGTTGAACAAAGCCCTTTATGGTAACCCCAAAGCTACCAAAGAACATTTGTAAAATCACGATTATTTTGCCGTTAGAAACTGCTCATATCCAAATATATCACCTGAGAATTTTCAAATATTGTTAATTTTTTTTTTGTTTTGGCTAAATTTAGCAACTGTCTGACAACATTCTTGCCATAAGTATACTTAGTGAGCAATAAGAAACCCTTTTGAAGCTTGGAAGCATTTCTGTATTTTTTTAGTTTATTTCTAAAGACTGGTTTTCACTGAATTAGTAGAAATACAACATGACAATATGATAGGATCCTAATAGAAGAAAATGTTATGAGAAGTGACAAAATACGTAGGCCACCTATAATCCAATATGATTTGGCATATCTTGCATATCTGCAAGGATGCAATTCTGATTGGCTGCCAATCACAGAGTAGTTATACCGAAGTTTATTTTACTGATCTTTTTCAAAATATTTCCTGATATGAATGCCAAAGCAGGAATTATTGACTATATCCTATTCCATCTTGTCCTTTAAGCAGCATTCACCTATGAGACCAAGAGAGTTTCTGATAGCTGCTACAGATAGATTTTTAATAAGAAAAGAATGTTAAATGGTTCTCATTCATGGCGTGGAAAGCCCATGAGACAGCAAAGCAGACAAGCAAGAGAGAAGTCACTACCAGACCACACCTTCATCAGGTGACAAACAACATCGTAGAGTCTGGCTTCACCTAGAGCCATTTGGAAACAGCATAGATCTCTGACTTCATGAAATAACAACCATAGGAAGAATAAAATCACATATAAAGTAGGAGCCACCAGTTCCATAGAAGTTCAAGAAAATCAAAGACCATTTCCTGGGACTGGACTGACAAAGAAAGACTTTTTACAAAAAAGAGATGACACATAAACTTGCAAAATGAAGAAATTAAATATGTCCAGAAAAGGTGAAAAATTTTAGTGAGGTAAGAGTTGGGGGAGACTTAAAGATAGACAAATGAAAATATGCATAAGTTGTTTGCATACACTGGCTCACTTCATCTCAGCAGATTGATGAAACAGGAACTACCATCCCCTCAGACAACTTGAGAGTAAGGTTAAGTATCTTGTTCACGGTCCCACAGCTGGTGACGGTGCAGACCCTGCATCTGTAGGAAAAAGTAGCTCATGATCATACAAATACCCTCCATACTTTTCAAGGTTGAGCAAAGTTATGGGAGTGGTGATTGGAGCCTGGAGTGACTAAGACAGCAGCTTCTCATCAACACCGATGAGGCCAGCGGGCAGAAAGTGGAAAGATAAATGATAAAAAACTATATGACAAATAGAAAAATCACTTCACAATTTAATGAGCTGTCCATTTTTAATGTCACCCTACTCTGTTACATATTCCATGCATACACAAGGTTCTCAGGACTCAGCAGCATGGGCGACAACGTCAGTCCAAGCAAATGTTGAGATCCAGAAACAAGTAAACAAAGGCAGGACCTGAGACAGGCAATTGGGGATTAATGGTGAAGTAAAATTGGGATAATATGCCTGGTTAACTACCTTCCTCTCAGTTCATTCAAGAGAATTAATGTTATCAAGATGAGCTGAGAATTCCACTAACTCTGTTTTTATTAGAAAATTTCTCTCCCAGCAGTGAAACAGAATCACCAGTGAGAAGTATTTCTAACCATTATTCTGCACACAAAGTTTATTTATTTACCCCAGATGACTCTATCTTGGGGTAGACCTCCAAATTAACAGGGCATTCTAAGCAAAATCTTTCTAGCAAAGTCAAAAGTGTAAAAGAGATGTTACATATTTCATTTTACTCATTCCACGTTTAATTAGGAATCAGTGTTACTATTTTATCAGAGATAATTGCTCCCTGGACCACATAATTTTATTTCACTCAATGGGTTCATGGGTCTCACGTTTCAGTGATAGGAATTTGTTCTTTAAAAAAAAGTGACATTTATAACTCCTTTTTTTGTACTCCATACTTTATTTGCTTTCTAAGAATATACCTAATAGGAAAACGGCCACCTGAGTCTACAGAGATGAATTATAGATTTGCCAGAAACAAGGATTTAGCAGGAACAGAGTCCGGAAAGGTAATTTCATCAGGAAGGGCAGCCACTGCTCCCCTGTCTTCATGTTGGCTTCGTGTTAACTGTGCATCGTCCCTGGGACTGACTCTTCCCCATCATCAGAATGGTCAGCAAGACTCTAGACTCAGGGGTCAGTCTGCAGGGGAAAGGTGAGAAGGAAGCAAGCTCACACTTCCTGGGTCTGCCTTTATCCAAAGCACATACGGTATCCACATGGACCAGTTCAGTTTCCCAGGGGATGACACCAAGGTTTGGGGCATTGGCTTACTTGTAAAGTAAATGTTCCCATAATAAGCCTCTTCTCTATTCACACTCTCTGATCTCTTCTCTGTCCAAAACTTTCTGGATCTTCTCCAAGTTACCATGATGAAACGAGAATAGGATTAAGGAACTGAAGATTCCTTGAAATTTCCCCATCCTGTTCTCATCCCCACAGGGCATCCACTCACTTCAGCAGGTGAAAAGAACAATGATGAACACTGGTGTCTCCTACCTTTCTAGGATCAAGGAACCTGCGAATCCTACAATAAAATCCTTATGGGTATTTTGAGTCTAAACCTCTAGGTCCTTTAACTTCAGATGACCTGGGAGAGCACATGGTTTTAATATTGTTTTTACGATAGATACTTAAGCGTTTAATTTATCTTAGGATTGAAAGGAGAAAAGAGAAGAAATAAAATACCGAAAAAGTCTCTACCCGTCGATCAGAGCAAAACTCTCCAGTCTGGTAACTTTGTTTGAAAACAGAGTTTGAATTAACTATTCACTCTTTTTCATAGCAAAGTAGTGAAATTGAAAAGTTGGTAGCTTATCAGAATTTTACTTTGCTGTCTCAGTCCATTTTTATCTTGTGTGTGATGTTCACATATTTCTTATCTTTTCAGAGTTCCTTTTTACCATGTCATAGAAGAATATCTGATGAGGAAAGCTTACATTTAGAATATGACACCAGAAAGTCTAAGCAGGGATGAGGCCATAATGAACCGGACTTGTTTTAACCTTGCCAAGAGTCATCAGCCAATATCTTATTTGTGAGCAATAATTCAATAGTTTAAAATTGCTCCTATCGAATCACCTTTTAATCATTTGTAATAGCAGCCCTAATAGAATAAGTTGTAAGAAACAGTGGTGTACTACGGCATTTTTAATATCTCTAGAGGTATTATCTAAAAGGCTTCCATATTTAGATGTAATTAATTATGTGAATAGCCTAAATGTGAACATAATTTCCTTTTCCTGATACATTAGGCTCAGGAGAGGAAAAAAGGTGAGAGAAATGCAGTGAAATTGGGTCTACATTTCTATTTTTTAAAAACTAATTTATTTTGACTCTTTTGTGTTTGATCACCAAGATTGAACTGACATTCATTTAATTTTCATAGGTTTATTTGTAGCAACACTTGGGGGGGGTTGTAATACACAACTGATGTAATTTACTTTTAGTTAGTGTAATAATTAGTAAAAACAATTAGATTAACCTGTAATGTATTTTTGAAAATTAATTATCAGAAGCCTGTCACTTCTACAGATAATTGTATTAATAAGTAGTTATATAGTTTAAAGTGGTTACAAGTACAATAAATTAATTTGAAGCATCAGTTCCAGAAGTTACTATTGATGGTGGATACTAATTCTCATCTCAAAAAAATGCAGGTTTATTTAAAAATATCAAGGATATCATACCACCATATTATTATTACTAAGATAATTCCATTATGTTCATGCATAAATTCAAATGACTTGTAGAGAAAATGCCCATGTTTGTTTACTAGATCTTCACTGCAATAACAAAAAACAGAATAAATCTGTTTGGACAAACATCTAAGCAAAGGTCATGCATAAAAAAAAAAAATTGCAGAACTTATAAATTGCCACTACCAGTGAGACAAAAAGGGAGCTTTAGATTGCAGAAAAGTCCTAAGATGAGGAATTTTTGTAGAATTTAAGGTATTCTAATAATAAACATATAAAAAAGTATTGTAATTTTCATAATATACTGCCACATATCAACACATACTAAACTTCTACATAAGATCACATATTTACATATACTAAATTTTAAATATAAGAACAAATGAGAGCTTATAAATTATTCTAAACTGATTACAAATCTCTGATGCTGTTTAAGGCCACAAACAATAATAATATGACAATTAATTATATGCAGCAAAATGTTTGGCAACCCCTGCCTTGGGCTAAAATTCAATTATAACATTGGTGTCTATGGCTTCCACCACTGTTTCAGCAAATGAGAGCAAGGGAGAGATCTTCTTCTTTGTATTGTTCATAATAATTTGTACATATCGAAAGGTCGACAAATACTATTCTGATTTATTACCACACACACATATATATATAATTAATTTTAAGTGAGTTGATCACTAAGGCATACAAATGAACTGTGGGGACTCTGGATTCATAGAGTATGACTGGAAACCACAAAAGACAGTCAAGGAATTAATTGATACAACTAGTGCTAATATAAGATTATGAACTAAAAGAAACATGCAGAAAAACAGAACATGCCAATATTTCAAGCCAATATTTTCTAAGCCAAATTACTTTCAAGCATTCAGAATTTTGACTTAGGCTTTTTAGAACAAAAAATCTGATTTTTCCCCTCATACACTTAACCGTAATATATAGATCAAGATCAGAAAAATCACTGAAGATTATAATTAATACATACTTTTAAAATAAACTTTTTTTTTTTACCTTTTCTGCAATCACATTTATCACTCAACTCTTCTAGGTTCACAATATATTAGAAGTTTTTGTTCTAAGATTACTTTTCATTTTTTTCAAAAAATTTTTTTAAATTTTATTTTACAGATGTGGGTTACAATTCAGGGTTAGGTGCATAAGTGGTCATTGTACAGGTGAAGTTTGTGCCTCCCGTTGGTCCTCATTTCACCTGGTTTGAGATCAGGTATGCTTACTGATGTTACGTGGTCCCCTCCTTCCCTCCCCTGAGAGTGATCTGCTACTGCCAATATCTTTCATGTCGTATTATGATAAATGTTCAGGGTCCAATGATGAAAAAGGACATGTGGTACTCAGTTCTTTGTTTCTGTGATAGATCACTGAGTATGATAGACTCTAAATCTATCCAAGTTTCTGTGAAGTCCATAATTCTATCCTTCTTTATGTCTACATAATATCCCATCATGTATATATGTACCACATTTTTTTTTTATCCAGTTCTCTTTTGATGGGCAGCACTGTTGGTTTCATGTTTTTGCTATTGTAATAATGTTGCAATAAACATGTGTGTGCAGGTATCTTTTTTACAGAATTGATTTGAGTCCCTCTGGGTATATTCCCAGAAGAGGAGTTGCTGGGTTGTATGGAAGTTTGATTTTTAGATGTATTAGAAATTGGCCAGGCTCTGCCTGTAATCCCAGCACTTTGGGAGGTCAAAGCAAGTGGATTCCCTGAGCCCGCGGGTTCGAGATCAGCCCAGTCAGCTTGGCGACACCTCTTCTCTACAATAAATAAAAAATTAGCTGGGCATGGTAGCACCCAGCAGGTAGTTCCAGCTACTTGGAAGGCTGAGGCGGAAAGGTCGCCAGAGCCCACCAGGTTGACACTGGGGTGGCTGTGAGTGTGCCACTGCACAACAACCTGGGCAAAGGAGTGATACTCCAACTCAAAAAAAGAAAAAAAGAAAGAAAAAGAAAGAGAGAAAGAAAGAAAGAAAGAAAGAGAGAGAGAGAGAGAGAAAGAAAGAAAGAAAGAAAGAAAGAAAGAAAGAAAGAAAGAAAGAAAGAAAGAAAGAAAGAAAGAAAGAAAGAAAGAAAGAGCCACACTGTTTTCCACAGAGGCTGCTAGTTTACACTCCTATCAACAATGCACAAGTGTTTCTTTTTCTCTGTGTCCTCTCCAGCATCTGTTGTTTTTTGAGTTATTCATGATGGCCATCCCGACCAGAGTTAGGTGGTATCTCCGTGTGATTTTGATTTGCATTTCTTTGATGACTAGTGAGGCTGAACATTTTTTCATGTATGTGTTGGCTGCTGGTATGTCTTCTTTCGAGATATGTCTATTCATATCTTTTGCTCGTTTTTTATTTTATTTTATTTATTTTTATTTATTTATTTTTTTGAGTTGGAGTCTCACTCGGTCGCCCAGACTGGAGTGCAGCGGCCGCTCCCGGCCACCACAGCCTCGCCTGCTGGGATCCAGCGATCCTTTCACCTCAGCCTTCCAAGTAGCCGGAATTACAGGCATGCGCTACCACGCCCGGCTGATTTTTTGATTTTACTGTAAAGATGAGGTCTCGCTGCCCAGGTGGGTCTCGAACCCTCAGGCTCAGGCAATCCACTCACCTCAGCCTCCCAAAGGCGCGGGATTACAGGCTGAGCCACCGAGCCCAGCCTTATTTTATTTTTTAAATATATTTTATTTTAAAGATAGAGGGTACAATTCAAGATTAGGTATACAAGTGGTCATAGTACAGGTTAAGTTTGAGCCTCCCTTTGGTCCCCACTTTGCCTGGTTTGAGATCAGGGACACTTACTGATGTTGCATCCCCACCCCCACCCAGGCAGTATCCCACTACTGCCAATCCGCCAATTCCTTTCTTATAGTATGATGGTAAATGTTCAGGGTCTGCTTATGAGTGAGCACGTATGGAACTCTGATCTTTGCTTCTGTGATGGATCACTAAGTATTATAGACTCTAGATCCATCCAACTTGCTGTGAAGTCCATATGTTTGACCTTGTTTATGGCTGCATAATATTCCATCGTGTATATGTACCACATTTTTTCTTTATCCAGTACAGTTTGGTTTTATTTCCCCCTTTTGGCATATTTGAGTTCCTTGTAGATCCTGAATGTTGGGACTTTGTCAGATATACAGTTGACAATTATTTTTTCCCCAATCTGTGGACTGTCTCCCACTTTCTTAATGGTTTCTTTTGCTTTTCAGTTTAATGAGGTCTCACTTGTCTATCTTATCTCTTATGGCATGGTCATTTGGGGTTTTGATCAGGAATTGTTGTTGCCTATTCCAATTTCTGTAAGGGTGAATTTCTAAGATTCTAAGATTCCTATAATTTGAGGTTTTACGTTTAGGTCTTTGATCCATTTAGAATTGATTATTGTGTATGGAGATAGGTAGGGGTACCATATCATTCTTCTGCATCTGGATAGCCAGTTTTCCCAGCACCATTTACTGAACAGGTTCTCCTCTCCCCAGTGGTTGTTGGAGGATGCTTTGTCGATGATGAGTTGGTTGAGAAATTGAGGTTTTGTTTCTGGAAACTCTATGCCTATTCTTGTACCAATATCTGACTGTTTTGATTACTGTAGCCTTTTAATAAAATTTAAAGTCCGAAAGTGTGATATCTCCCACTTTGTTTCTTTTGCTAAGGATTGTTTTGGCTAATCATGGTTGTTTATGCTTCCATATAAATTTCTGAATTGTTGTTTCCAGGTCTGAGAAGAATGATGTTGGTAATTTAATGGGTATTGCATTGAATCTGTAGATTGCCTTGGATAGCATGGACATCTTAACAATGTTGATTCTTTCAATCTATAAGCATGGAATATTTTTCCATTTGTTTGTGTCTTCTTTGATTTCTTTGAGGAGTGTTCTGTAGTTTACCTTGTAAAGATCTTTCTCTTCTCTGGTTAGGAAGATAACAAGTTCTTTCTTTTTTTGTTGTTTGTGGCTGTTGTGAATGGGATTATGCTTTTTATTTGATTCTCTGTCTGTTTGTTGTTGGTGTATAAAAATGCAATTATCTTGTTACTGGATAAAATTTAAAGTGATTTAATGGTACAGAATCAGTAAAGATATATGTTGAGAGGAGTTGATTAACTTTAAAGACACGAGAGAAGAAAAATAAGAATGCAAGGAATGTCACCTTGCCAAAAATGTGAAAAGTAATTTCCTAGAAAAAGTTAAAGGATAATAAGATGATTTTTTAAAATATGCCACTTATTTGTCGAGACAATAAAGACTTTATATGTAGGCAGAAACTAATTTGCCATAAAATAATTAGCATAAAATATTAAAATTAACAAATCTATCTTTCTTCCTTTTAAGTGCATTCCAAATTCCACATCTAATAGCTCATTTCTTTGGGTATGTAAGGCTAGTTCTTCTTCAGCTACATCTCATAGTCAAATTTTAACATCACTCATCTGTTTGTCATAGTCTTTTTGTTAGGCTTTTTGCCTCTGATTGGTTCTAACTAATTCATCATTTTGCTAATGACCACCACAATTTGTTTCACTCTAATTATCATACCAATGGAAGTACCACTTTGGGAAATGTAATTTATTATCTCCATCCTAGGAAGTACATGACAAAAATTACAAGAAAAAAAATCAGTTTGAAGATAGATGTGCCAATCGTGAAAGTCATATGTGAACTTTGTTTTAATTCTCCAGTGGGAGGAAGAGTAGTGTACATATGGGCTCAAATAAATCATATGTTTATGCGTTACCATACTTTTGTTAATTTCCCATACCATCTACATAAGCTTAAAATTACATTAAAAAACCTAAAATGAATACAGGCTATCAAACAATATCACCACATGTACTCCCTTTGGGAAAGTCTTTCAGTGATTTCTTTTTAACTCCACATCTCTGAGATTTTTCTTTTTCTGTACCTGAATAAAAGCTGTAAGTCATTTTGTTTTCCTTTAGAAAAGCAAAATTTCTAATTATCACTTGTACGTGACAGTGCTTAAATTTACCTTTTCATTCTGTTTTTTTTTTCTTTTTTTTGTAAAAGTTCCAGTCTCTTTGAGTTGCTTATGTAGGCAGATGCCTACTTATATTCCTTCTTTTGGTTTTAATTTTACTTTTATTTTGCAATGTTATTAAGTATCCAAGTGTATTTTGATACACTTCCTAAATTTAAATCATTAAACCAGATTTTAAGAGTGTTTTTTATATTTGAGTTCAACAGTAGCTTTACTTCCAGATATTGAAATGATGGAATATTCCATTCTGCTAAAAGAATAGAATCACACCGCTTGTAAGATACATTAGATCTGTGCTGGATTTAAATGGGGAAAAATAGATGAGCCAAGGAAATCATATCCATGCATAAGACACTGATCTTGTCACCTCCAGATTGAAAGTTGCACTATCCCAAGTGGCCAAACCTAGTTGAGTACATCTGGCTCCACGTGGCCAGTGTTCAAGACTAAAATAAAAACCATGGCTTCTCAGCTGGTTGCTGGTAAGCCTGGGTTTTTGCCCAGCATCTCTGTGATAGAGGTGCTCCAGTGGCACAGTTGGTTAGCCTGTGGTTCTTAAACAGCATCTCTTTAATAGAGCAATGAAAAAAGTGTTGGTTACTGGCACTCTTCTTCTGCTGAGCTGTTGGGAGCAGCAAGAACAATATCGGCAACTAAGGTGGATGTGGGAAAGAGGATGATATATCCTAGGAATATTGTATAACACGAGATTTAAGAAAATGTGACTGCCCTATGAGAGGAGTCTGGCGCTCGATTAAAAACCTGTTGTGACCCTTGAGGTCTGACCATAGGCAAGTACAAAAGCTCTACCTGGCAGGCCTCACCGTAGAAGCTGCCCTTCCCACACCAGACATATACACGGCCAAAGCAAGCATCTGCTGTAGGGAGTTGCAGTCAGGACTTGGGCCCCTCTGGCAAGTCATGGTCTTTCATTTGCTTGCATTTTAATCCCACTCTTTCATTCGTCAGTCTCTTTATCGGAGACCTTGCACAGAGGTGTCTTGAGGTGCAAAAGGTCGCCTTACTCAGGGAAGAAAGAGACTCCTAGAGGATGCTCTTCCCCTTTCTGATGCAATATTCACAACTTTCCCACTCCTAGCCCTTCCCTCTCAACTTCTTCCTGAACTCAGGGACCATAACACTGGTGGAGCCTTCTGCTCAGGACTCCCTCAAAAGTAAAATGACCCCACATCTGTGCAGATCTGCCTGACCCTGGACTGGTATGCCCATCCATGAAGAAAAATGGAACATGAGAAGTTGGCGCTGTCTCTGGTTTCATAGTCTTTCTTTACAACAGTAGAAAGTGACTAAAAGCTTGACTCCTCCGTTTTGGCTTATTGCTTTAATGGGCTTCTCTGACTCTTGATGACTGGGTTTTCCCCCAGCTCAGGAGAGAGCTGCTAACCCCCTTTTGAATCCCACTCTCTTCCCCCTTTCTTCTTCTCCTGTTTGCTTCTCTCAGCATGTTTAAAGTTTATTAAATATACCATGTCTTTCACCAGATGTCCTGTAATCAGTGGCCTTTTTGTTCCATGACCCCTAGGGTAAGGTGGCTGTCACATATAAAGGTCATCACTGCATCAAGGAAATTTTCTACCCTAATGGAGGAAAAAAAACCCCAAAAACTAGTTGAGTGTTTATTTAAGATGAGAAGGAGAACTCCTTTATCCTTGGGTTGAAAAAGATCTGAGGAAAAATTATTTTAGAAAAATAAAATGGCAGATGAGAGGATAACAAAAAGTAAATAGGCAATTGATTGAGATAAAATCGTAGCTGATGTAAACTCTGAAGCTTCTGGAAGGACACAGGAGAAAATTGATTATTTCTCAGGGTAGGCAAGGGGTTCTTAGATGTGGTATTATATAAATCATAAACCACAACACTGATAAGTTTGACTTCTTACATTTAGAAGAAAATATTTGTAAATCATAATCTGATAAAGAACTCAGAACCTGAAAATAAAAAGAACTGTGACAATTCAATAAAAATTACAACAGTAAAGATAAAAAGTAGACAAAAGAATTAAAAAGATGTTACTAAAGAAGACATAAGAATAACTCATAAACACATGAAAAGACTAATAATCACAGTGAGTTACTATATGAACACTAGGACTACTACATGCACACTAGAATGCAACTACTCCCCTTGAGGGGTTACATTTAAAAAGATGGACAATCCCAAGTGTTGACAAAGATGTAGAAGATCTAAATTTCCCACACTTTACTGGAGGGGATGCCAAAATGACAATTTGGAAAATAATTTGACAACTTCTGAAAATATTAGTGAAATGGCTGGTGTCCCAACCATGGTATCCCAAGTAAATGAAGAGAAATGAAAACCTATGGCCACACAAAGGCTTGTATACGAATGTTCACGACAGCATTATTTATAAGAGCCAAAGCACATGTCCATTCACTAGTAAATGGATAAACAATATCAAGTATATCTATATATTAAAACACTGCTTGTAAATAAAACACTATTCATATATGCAAAACGAGTGAACTTCAAGAAAATTATGCTAAATGAGGGAAGCCAGACACAAAGAATGCTTATTGTATTAGTCCATTTCCATAACATTTCTAGAAAAGCACAATTATAGAGACAAAAAACAAGATCATGGCTGCCTAGGGTAGAAGGTCAAGGTGAGGAGTAACTGCAGAACAGGCACAAGGAATCTTCTTGGTTTGAAAGACATGTTCTAAACCTGACTTATGGTAATGATGGCATAGCTATCCTGTATACATTTTTTAAAAACCCTTGAATTTTACATTTTCATTAGGTAGAGTTTTGGTGTGTGAATTATCCTGTATACATTTTTTAAAAATCCTTGGATGAAATATTTTCACTGGGTGGAGTTTTAATGTGTGAATTAGAACTCAACAACGTCGTTAAAACCATAACTTAGACAATGTAACCTTGGAGAGTTTGTTGCTTAATAACAGCGATCTCCCCTTAACCGCCATTGTATCCTGAAAGCACTACTCTAATGAGGAACTGAGAGCAGCGGAGTCATCATTAGGCTTGCGCTCAAGTTGAATGACCACTTGCCCCGTGATTCACACAGCTTGTATTTTCTGAGCGTGTACTTTGTGCCAGGCTGTTCTGGATTCTGGGAATGTGGCGGTGGAGAAGAGGCAGAGTCACTGCCTCCAAGAGGTTAATATTCAGGAGGTGAAGATAGAAAGTGAAGTGTAATATGTATGTTCAAATACACTATTAGGTGGAGAAAAGTACTTTGAAGAGAGCAATATCTTTCTTTTTTTTTAATAGTCACAGGAATCTCGTTTTAAATTGGTCAGTGGATGCCTCTCTGGAGAGGTGATTTTGGGGCAGATACCTATTGTTCACAAAAAGAGAAGTATATGCATGTATGTATTGGAGTTAAGAAGGATAAATCTCAAGTAATCTAAGTATTCTTCCTCCTATTATTTTATATTTCCTTCATATATATGGCATATATATCATATACATATGAAGAGAGAGAGAGAAACCTCAAACCTCAACCACAGGTAACCATGATTCTTGTTTTAGTCTCCATAATTGTGCTTTTTTAAAAAGAAAAAAAAAGAAATCTCATATAAATGGATACTACAATAAGTAGTCCTTGTGCCTGACTTCTTTCATTTATCATAATTTTCTTGAGGCTCACCCATGTTGCTGCATATATAAAATTATGCAAATATAGCATTTATGGGGATTCCAAAAATGTATACACATTTTAAGAGATGTTATCTATGTGTTACTTTTCAAAGCTGAATTAAATTAGAGTAGCAATGCATAGTATGACATTCACTCAACGGTGCTTCTACCATTTTCTTTAACTTTCCTGCCTGTTGCATGGTGATGCTAGCATTCATTTGATTAATGCCATCTTTGAAGTGAACACCAGACTTAAAATGTGAGATATATATCTCTCATATATATGAGAGATAATTATGTATTTTATATATATACTTGCACATACTTAAAAGGTGTAGATAGATAGATAGATAGATAGATAGATAGATAGATAGATAGATAGATAGATAGAATTACGAATTGGAAAGATGCTAGTCTGACTGAGAGAAGTCAGATGTTGAGAATATATCCCCTGTGGATGTGAGAAGCATTTCTGGACATGGGGCTGGTACCACCTCCCCTGTAAACCCACCCCAGTCCTGAATCCAGACTGAGCTAAATGAATTGTAAATGTTACTGATATTCATCTTCATGTGAGAATGAAAACTGACCATATAATTTAGTTTTCCCATTGATAAGAGAAAATAGAGTCATGTCAGAGAGAATCATGTTCCATAACAGTGCAGTTGGATTCATGTTTGTACATATTTGTCTAAACGAAAGGATGTGTTTAAACATACAGCAAAATCCACACAATGGCAAATTCTGAGGTAAGAAAAGACTCCTCTGTCTCTGTGCTCCTTTTAGCTTTAGCTGTCAAATGTGGTTGGGTTCAAGCTATTATTTTCAGGGAATTTGGTAAGGATGTGACTGTGGCCTGATCTTTGGATTTTCTCAGTTTAGAGAAAGTCACTGCTGTATGTTTTACTACCTTTCCTTTTGAGCTTTTCATGACAATAAATACTAACAGAAAATATATATTGTCTTTATTCTTACAAAAATATAATCTGCACTTATATGATTGAATGTTTTGATTCTTGCATGTTGCCTTATGGCAGAATTTTACTATATTTAAAGGCCATATATCTTTACAGGACCCCAGTAGTAGGGATACAATCTTGCAAATTAGATTATTCTTGATATATTTATTAAGAATTATAAAGTTAATTATTCATTCATTTTAATATTATGATTAGTGAGAATGAGTAAACTGAATGTTCCTGAATTTCTGCCCTGTAAATATTTCATTAAAAAGATATTGCTTGCCATAAAAAAGAATAAAATCATGAATTTCACAGCAACCTGTATGGAACTAGAGTCTATAATACTGAGTGACCTCTCACAGAAACAAAGATCCGAGTATCACATGTTCTCACTCATATAATGGACCTTGAACATCCAATGTAATACTATAAGAAAATGACTGATGGTACTGGGAAACTACGGGAGGGGAATGGGGATGGGATTAACAGTAGCAAATATCTGTCTGGGGATGGGAAAACACCTCTTATCAACAGGGTGCCTGAATGAAATGTAATTGTACACCTAACCCTTAACTGTACCCCACAAAATCATAATTAAAAATATTGATTAATAAAAAAAAGATATTGCTCAATTAAAAGTTTCCTACACTCAAAGGAAAAGAGGAAGTCAAGCTATTCCTCTATGAGGATGACATAATTCTATATCTTGAAGACACTAGGGAGGCTGTTAAAAGCCCTTCTTGCACTGATAATCAATTTCAGTAAGGTCTTGGGGTACAAAATCAATGTGCAAAAGACAGCTGCATTTCTATACACTAGCAACAAGCAGAACGCCCAATAGAAAGCATAATCCCACTCACAATAGCCACAAAAAAATGAAATGAAATACTTTGGCATCCACCCAACTAGAGAAGTGAAAATTCTTTACCATGAGAACTACAAAATGCTATTCAAAGAAATAAAGGTTTACTCAAACAAATGGAAAAACATTCCGTGCTCATGGATTGGAAGAATCAATATTGTCAAGATGTTCACCCTACCCAAGGCAATCTACAGACTCAATGTATTACCCATCAAATTACTAACATCATTTTTCTCACACCTGGGAACAACAATACAGAAATTCATATGGAAACAAAAATGATCACGAATAGCCAAAACAATCCTCAACAAAAGGAGCAAAGTGGGAGGCATCATACTTTCAGCTAAACTTTACTAAAAGGCTACAGTAACTGAAATAGCCTAGTATTGGTAAAAGAATAGGCACACAGGTCAATGGAACAGGACAGAGATTCTGGAAGTAAAAACTTGATCTCTCAATCCTCATATTGGAGCCACCATATTGGAAAAATGACACCACATTTAGCAAATGGTGCTTGGAAAACTGACGGATCACATGAAGAACCGTGATTAGCTACAACTTGTGTAGCTAATCTTGACTTGTACCGCACATCTCCATAATAAAACCAACTTTCCTGCACTAACATAATAATGTAGATTGATGCCTTAAGGCAAAGATCATTTTCTCCCCAGAACAATAAACCAAGTGCTGATTGTGCCCTTTGCTTGTATTTTACTAAAGTCATGGAGTCATTTCCTAGATGCTGACATTTTCTTCAACACTTGTGGAGAGTCCAGTTATCAAGGAAATGCCTTTTGTTCATGCAGTGGTCCATAAACCTATTTATGGAAGCCATTAAAATATATATCACAGGATGTAGTGTGGAATATACCCTGTATTTTAAAAGGTGCTAAATAGAATTTGTTTGAAAAAGGAATTTACTCATAATATGAGCAAACAGTTACTGACTATGTGCAGTGAAGAGTTCTGCGTATTTTTACACGCGGATCGTGTCATTTCCTCTCGCAACAAACACACTATCAGGCAGATTTCATTATCGTCTCTGTCTATGATGAATCAGTGATCAGAGACATTGAATGGCATGTCCAAGACCACATAGAGAGGTTGTGTTAAAGATATGAAGCTAGTATTTTACCATTCTTCTTCTTCTTTTCTTTTCTGGAATGCCTGGTTTGTTTACTTATTTATTTATTTATTTTTAAAAATGTGTGGTACAATTCAGGGTTAGGTATACAAACGTTGATTATGCAGGTATCCTTATTGATGAGGTGTGCCCTTCCCTCCCCTGGCAGTTTCCCACTACTGCCAATTCCTTTCTTATAGTATTATGATAAATACTTCAAGGTCGGCTAATGAGTGAGAACATATGGTACTCTGTTCTTTGTTTCTGTGATAGATCACTGAGTATGATTGACTCTAAATCCATCCAAGTTGCTGCAAAGTCCATATGTTTGTTCTTCTTTATGGCTGTGTAATATTCCATTGTGTATATATACCACCTTTTTTTTAATCCAGTCCAACTTCGATGGGCAGCATGGTTCCATGTTTTTGCTATTGTGAATAGAGAGAGTTGCAACAAACATACATGTGGGTATCTTTTTTGTAGAATGATTTGAGTTCCTCTGGGTATATTCCCAAAAGGGGAATCGCTGGGTCATATGGAAGGTCAGTTTCTAGTTCTTTCAGAAATTGCCATGTTGTCTTCCAAAGAGGTTGCACTGGTTTGCATTCCCAACCGCAGTGTAGAAGTGTATTTTACCATTCTTCTTAATGACCTCCCAGTATGAGTCTGGATATTTGTCTTCCCTGGTTTGGGGTGGTTTTCTTTTGTTTGTTTGTTTGTTTGTTTGTTTGTTTGTTTTGTTTTGTTTTTCTGAGTCAGAGTCTTCCTCTGTTGCCTTGGTTAAAGTGTAGTGGCATGATCATGGCTCACCACAGCCTCTACCCTGAGCTCAGGCAATTCTTCCTCCTCAGCCTCCCAAGTAGTTGGGACTACAGGTGTGCACCACCATGCTGGGCTATTCTCTGCACTTTTTTCTAAAGATGTGGAGTACAATTCAGGTTTAGGTATATACATGGTCATTGTACAGGCAAAGTTTGGGCCTCCCTTTGGTTCCACTTTGCCTGGTTTGAGATCAGGTAACCTTATTGATGTTATGTCCCTCCCCTGCTAGTTTCCCACTACTGCAAATCCCTTTCTTATAGCATTATGATAAATGTTCAGGGTCCAATTATGAAAGAGAACATGTGGTACTCAGGTCTTTGTTTCTGTAATAGATCACTGAGTATGATCGACTTTAAATCCATCTAAGTTACTACAAAATCCATAATTTTGTCCTTCTTTATGGCTGTGTAATATTCCATTGCGTATATGTACCACACTTTTTCTATCCAGTTTACTTTCAATGGGCAGCACGATTGGTTCCATGTTTTTGCTATTTTGAGTAATGCTGCAATAAACATGTATAGGCAGGTATCTTTTTTATGGAATGGTTTGAGTTCTTCTAGAAACAGTATGGCGATATCTAAAAAAATCTAAGAATCGATCTTTCACATGACTCTGTTCTGTTTTTAAGCTTAATTGTAAATGTCAAACATAGGAGGGTATTATACTCCAGAACCCCCGCCCCTAATTCCACACATTGGGCATGGGTTTTAAGTTTTAGAACTTTTCGAGATTCCTCTAAAATGACTTATGAGTAGCTCTTATTTTACTTTTAATCCTTTGTTCTGAGGTTGTTTCTTAGGGGATTAAGGGGTGGAGTGTTTCACAACCTGTGATATACCCACCCCGTTTCCCCATCCCAACACCTGCTGCACTGAGTGGTTCAAAGTCTCTGGAGCTCAATAAATGCTACCAAATTTTAATGGATGGTGCCCATCTGTTCCTTAAAAAATAAACAAATAAAAGCAGATAACATCCTTTAAATCATACTCACTATTCCCTAAATCACTGAGTTTTATTTTAATTATCTTCAGACATTTCTGGCATATGTTATTTGTGCTTAAGCAAATTGGAGTGATTGTAAATGATTGTGGGTTTTTTTTGCCAGTGTGATGGATTGTTAAGGTCTGCACATGTAGAAAGTTGTAAACAAAATTCAGTCCATGTAAGAGGCTCCATAGCCTTCCTCAGCTAAATTTAAACATCCTTCAAATGTCACCATGAAGGCTTTCATTATAAGCCTATGTGTGGAATCGCTGTCCATAATAAATCAACTTATATGTTTTGGTTCTCAAAATAATAGCCAGAATTACATATGACCATAGACAAATGACAAATTATTCAAATTTACTAATAGTATGTCTCACTATCGGGATTTCCTATAGTTAAGTGTAGGAAAACAATATATTTTCCAGGATTTAGGTCTTTTTTCCACTGTATCTACTTCTGGAAAAAGTAAGTCCGATATATTTAAATATAGAAATACTTTCTTTTGCTGCAGTCTTGTCTTCTAGTTAGAAATAATAGCTGGGAAGACCAAAGCTTTCTAAAGTCCCTCCAACTCCCAGAAACCACTATTCGGATGGCCAAAATTGGCTGAGTGTTCTAGCATTTTTGTTGTCTCTGAGCCTTTCCAAAGTGACTCAGACTTGAAACTAAGAACTTTTCTGAATTGGACAAAAATTCTAGCTGAACAAAGAATATTAGTATAAAAGCAGCCTTTATCAAAGGTATTGCGGGTCATACCATATACCTTACAGAAAACATCAGTCCCATTTTAGTCATTTGGCCATCCTGCCACTGGGTGTCCCTCCTGGTCCCCTCTATGAATGAAGTTCTCTATCTTCCCTCTGGGCTTTCCTCCAGGAACTTAAATTGTGTTTTCATGTTTCAAACTCTAAATATCCAACTTGCTGACTTTAACATATCAAGGTCTTAAATAAAAATAAACTTCTCTTTGGATATACGAGTTATTCAACTTAATTCTAGGACAATTGAGATAATGCATTTTTGTTCACTTTTGCTGATTGCCTTCAGATGTCAAATCAACAAAATGACACACTTATTTAAACACTTATGCACCTAATTACAAAGCTTCAGGAAGGAGAAATAGACAAATTCATAGTGATAGTCAGAGACGTTAACATCCATCTCCCAGTAATTGATAAAACAGGCCGACAGAAAATCAGTAAATAGAGAAAAGACAAATTAAAAACTATCTACTAGTTTGATTTAATTGACATTTTTCGAGGACTTCACACAACAAAAGTACACAATTTTAGTGAACAGAGAATAAAACACCAGTATAGGCCATGTTGAGGCCACAGGCTTTGATAAATTTGTAAAAATTTCAGTGATGCAAAGTGTTTTATGACCCAAATAAAATTAATTTGCAAAGCACTAAAACCACACATAGAAAGATATCTGAAAACATCCCCCAAACATTTGGAAACTAAATACCATATTTCAGAATAACTCATGGGACAAAGAGCAATCAAATGAGAAATTAGAAATTATTTGTAGTGAAGGAAAATGAATATACAATGTATCAAAATTTGTGAGTCACATCTAAAGCAATATATATATAGGAAATCATATAGTTATAAGCTACTAGAAAAAATAGTCTAAAATCTTTTACATTAACTTCTACTTAAGAAGCTAGAAAAATAATATCAAATTAAAACTAATTAAGCAACAAATAGATATAAAATCAGAAATCAATGTAATTGATGAAAAATAAATAAAAGAAAATGTTAATGAAATAAAAAATTTTGTCTTTTAAGATGAATACAATAAACTTCTGGCTAGACAAATTAGGGAAAAAATGAGAAAATAAAATGTTCAATATATTCAATGAAAAAGTAATATTACTACAAAATGTTTGGATATTAGAAGAATAATAGCAAAATTTTATGACTTTTGTGAGAATAAATTTCATAACGGAGATCAAATTGAACAATGGTTGAAACATATAAATCACCAAACCTTTTAAAGAAGAAACAAAACATTGAGCAGAGCTATATCTACCACAGAAATTGAGTTAGTTGTTAAACTGCTTTCCACAAAGTAAACTCCAAGTCCAGATGACTTCACTGATAATTCTAAGAAACTTGGAAGGTTGAGGCAGAAGGATCGCCGGAGCCCAGTAGGTTGAGGCTGTGGTGGCCGGGAGCGGCTACTGCACTCCAGTCTGGGTGACAGAGTGAGACTCCAACTCAAAAAAAAAAAAGAAAAGAAGCATTTAATGAAAAAATAATACCAAATATATAAAAATTATTCTAGGAAATTGAGATGGAGGGAATACTTTCTAACTAATTATATGATGTCTAGTACCCTAACACCAAAACTAGAAAAATACATTACAGAAACTAAAACTACTAAGTAGTATCTCTTACGAACAAAGAAGCAAATATTCTAAACAACATTTTGGTAAATCCAATATATATACACACATATATGTTTGCATGTGTGTAAAGTGTGTGAGTTTATAACGGATATAATATCCCAGTGATGTTTAGCTGAAAAAAAAAGGCAAAACAGAATTCCTATGTCCAGTGTTCATTCTCCTTGTACTTGTATCCTGTACTACTTCCATGGAATTTCATATTTAGATAGTAACTTCTAGAACATTTAATAAACCCCTGATGTTTTGCAGATGAAGAAGCAGAGCCTCGGGGGTTGAGTGAATTGTTGATTTTCACAAGCTCTCCTAATGATGTTATTTTCTAAGGGCAGGCAAGTCTCATCTGTCTTGCCCATAGACTGATTGGCCACTTTCTCTCTCATATTCTCAGATAACAATCACTAACCTCCTTCTTAGATTTTTCTGTCTTGCCTTTACTGGGCCATGTGTGTCTATTGGAACTCTTGAACATCTAATGCTGTCTTATCCTTTCACTTTAGTTCCTTTCTTGCTATGTAGTTTTATATATTTTGTTTTGCTTCTGTATATTGAACATAAGTGGTGGTGGGGGCAACTGTTGATAAATTAACATCTGATAGGCAAAATAATCCACAAAATTCCTATAATTATGAATTTCAGTATGGATGAGGGGTTACATCTTCAACAGATTTCTGTCACTAAAACTCAACAGACTTCCGTCACTGAAACTCAGAACAATGTTAAGAAATAACATAAAATAATGAGAAAGTCAGTCGGGAAGAAAAAAGCACTCAAGTTATTTACTTTATGCTTGAAAAATAATAATAAAGACTCCACAGTTAAATGCTTGTTTTTCGGATACAAGTGTACAAATAATATTTAGTGGGAATGAGAGCTATTACTATGGCAAAATGTGAGTTGATGAAATTGAAATTATTTCCAAATTGGAGTCTTGTAAGTGCTAGTATTTACTCTCAATTTGACTTTTATGTTGGGGATGAAAGTTTTATTCAAGTAACAGTGACTATACACATAGCAGAGACAGACAGAAGATGATCTGGGACATCATATATTCCTTGATATTCTTAAGATGAGGCAAATTAGTTTGGATAACAAATGACTGCACAGTTGTAGAAATACTCATATGCAGTAGACACTACATCACTGTATTGTTGCATGAGTTTGCACTATGCAACCCTTCTTTGGGATCTTAAACTAGCTCATTAGATTTACTTTTCAGAGCAATTGAACATAAATGAAAATGTTGTATGTATAATTTAATTTTCTTTCATATATATATACACTTTATAGCTATAAAATAGATAATATAAGGCACAACATTTAGTGTTTTTATATATACTTTGACATAAAATATATTTGAAAATATCACCTTGTTGAGAAAATTTATCTGCATTATGTAAAAAATATGAGATATTATCAAAAAGGTGAGGATATATTCTTAAAATTGGTGGTTTTAAATTCTTTAAAGATATAAAAATAACCTTTTTATGTCTTTTAGGAGGAAAGGGGGAAGAGGCTGCCTAATGGACATGTCTTCCTGAAGACCTCCTGAGTAGCCATGGAGGCTGTGATTCTTAAACACAGATCTTCAGTCCTTTCTGGGAAAAACTGGAGATGCAAACTTTTCCCTGTCTTGTTTTTTTATATAAAACTCAAATTATTTTTGTATGCTGGTACAACTTTTTTCATAAAGCAAACTTTTTTCTAGATTACACTACAACTCCTTTTATTATGTCAAAACTAGGAAGAATAATATTGGCAAATTAAGTTTAATATTTAGTTAGCATTTAAGAATATTTTATCTCATAACAAAAGATGTGCTGCTTTTTTGTCTTTAAGCAAATCTTTTCTTATAGGGGCCTTGATCTGTTTTCTGTCTTTACCTCATCTGATGTTGTCAGCTTCTTTCCTTACTGGATCCTTCCATAAACAATTTGAATATGATCAAGAATTTGTCATCTTAAAAAGAACAAAATGAAAAAACAATACCTTCCATTACTCCATGTTTGCTTTAAACTGAGGTTAAATATCTTCTCAACTCCACAACTAAGATCTTGAGTTGTCTGTTCTGTCTTAATTTTCTCTGTCTCAACTTTACAACCTACTGGTTTTCATTCCTTTGAAATTCACTAAAATGTCTCTCACCAAGGTTACCATTAGCCTTGTTGAAAGTCCCTTTATTTTCTCTCATTGCTTATTTTTGCAAATATCCAACTGCTAGCAGTTAATAATCACTGTTGACCAACTTCATCTATCTGGATAATGAATAAAGGATAAACTTAGAAGTTAGTAATAATCTAAAGGGCAGTTATTTTAGTCTTAATGAATACATTTTAATGACATGTTTTACAAAATAAATAATATTATTAAAAAATTATATAATTACATGCAAATATTCACTAGTGCTATAAGTCTTGAAAGGAAATTTTCCTAAAGGGGAATCAATTTTTATTTCGTACAATAAAAGCAAAATTCACAGCATGTTTTCATACATTTCATGTACATTATGTTTTATTTTTAAAATACTAAGTGATAAACTAAAAAATGCAGATGAAACAAAGCAAATTGTCCTCAATGGGGATGCTTCCTTATGAGCTCCAAATAAAATTTCATGTTTACAGACATAGTAGTGAACATAAATTCATTTCATAGCTTTAATATTTTGTTGTTTAACATTTTTCTTGTAATAGGTTACTTTCCTGATGTAACATCAGTTGATAGAACATATAAAAGACAATATTATAAATATTATAAAACTTCTTATGCTTACCCCAATTCCATCTTAATACTTTTTTGAAAGTTTTATCCTGCATCATAGTACGTCTTTTAATTTTACTGCTTTCAAATTTAAAACTTTTTATCACTCTGTGTCTAAAACAAAGATTATTGTCTATGAATTTTATCTTCAATAATCTAATTTTGCTGTGAACTTAACATGCTAACAAAAACCTGTTGCCATAATACAACTAATTGCAGACTTTTCTTATACATAATTCATATAAAATGTTCTCATACAAGCTGAGTTCTAACCAGCAGCACCAGAGAGTTCAAAACAGATTTCAGCATATTTGTACTTGCATAAACATGGTTTGATACATGGTGTTTGAGTATATTCTGTGTACATGTGACCATGCATACTTGAAGATGGAAGCAAAATGATAATGATATTTAAGTGTTGTGAACTGTATTTTTAAGAGTGGCATCAGCATTATCATCCTCCTCACATCCTCTTGTACAACATGACTTTGTAACTGCTTCCAGCAAAAGGTGTTTGTCCTGTCAACTCCCCTTGAAACTGAAATGAGATGGGTTTTTGTCTCCTGAGACCAACAGAGTATGATGGAATCAATGCTGTGACTTGTAAGGCTAGGTAAGAAAAAGTCATAGAGCCTCTACTTGGTGATATTGAGAAGCTTTCTTTCCATACATCTTCTTTCTACATGTTATTTCTTAGAATTCAGTTCTTATGAGGTGAAAAACCCAAGCCACCTGGAGAGGTCACATAGGATAATTGTATAAAAATTCTCAGTTTTACCAACCTTTAGATCGTCCCAATCCAGGTATCAGACCTGTGAGTGCAGAAGCCACCTCGAAAGTGAGTTACCTAGCCAAGTGTTCCATTTCCCACGACTTCCAGTCATGGACATTCCAGACATCATATATGGAGAAGTGCTCTCCCCACTGTGGATATTCCAAGTTCCTGAGCCATAAAACTCCTGAGAATAACAAACTAGTATTTCCTGCAACAAAATTTTGGGCTACATTGGAAAGCTAATTGGAAGAGCAAGCAAACCAACTAGGCCCTAATTTTACTATTATATATTACTGTGGTGCATTTATCTAGAAAAATACTCCCATAAAATTGTAATGCAAACATGTATGTTTGATTATTTTTTATTTTTTTGGTAGACATGAGGGATTATATTGAACTCTGCAGCTTTACTTTAAACAGTACATATAATTTGTTTCATTTTAATTTGCATAACATCAATTTGAATTTATGAAGTAAACCACTGATCTTATCATTATTAGCATCATGCACATAGTATTGAGGTCATATGTTATGCTGAGTCCTCACTTTGAATAGTCATGCTCAGGAGATTCAGAGCCTCTGAGATAAAATTTCTAAACTTAAAACCATAACTGAGAGTAACAAAAAGACATCAGAGTGAAAAAGTCTTCAAAGCAAAGGAAAACAAACAGTAATAACTAAAATATACAAAAGAAACTCCTTTTCAACATGGCAAAGTTCATTATGATTCTGAAGTTTACTAGGGATTTGAATAGCCTAAATTCTTAAAGTTAAAACTTTAAAAAAATTTTTAAATATAACACAAAAGAACATTGAAATGAATGTGTAGACTTCTTTACTGTATGCATCATAATGTGATTAAAGATCATTTCCATTCACTTAAAGTTTCAAATTATAACTTCCTTTATTTATTGTGTTGGGTTATAATGTGCCAATTAAGCATTCATCATTCTCAAAATTTAAAAATACTGGACCAAAACTTGAACCAAGGTGCACTTACATAAATTTCAAAATCCTGCAAAAAACATCCTCAAATTATTGCAGGATTATGTCATACAAGGAAAAATCATTCAAGGCATAACCATATGATCAAAAGATGTCCCAAAGACTTGGGTGGAAACAATCACTTTCATTATATTCTTTAACTTGAAAATTTGACAACAGCAACAAAAAATATAATAAATACTATCACTCAAGGCAACAGAGTTGAAAAGAATGATTCATAGACTGAAAAATAAAAGTGACATTTAATATAATGAAAAAACATTATTCAATATTTGGAAAAGAATGATAAATGAGCACATGTTTAATCAATGAACATTGGCATAGACAAGTACTTGAGAGAAAGCAGCATTTGGATGCTTTGCCAAGTGCATTGTTTCTAACCAGGAAGCAATCTGTGGTCTGCAGGCATAGATCACAGAAAATAGTTACAACTTAAAGGTTTGGTATTATAAGTCTAATTGTAAAAAAAAAAAAACCTATAAAATTGTTGTAAAGAGGATCTGATTATTAACAGAACACCAATAGTTTAAACCTCACTTCTGCAACACATAAGCTTAATGATTAATTATTAGTGTGGATTAACCACTCTAAGCTGAAGTTTTTCCTTAATCTTTGGAAATAGGAAGAGTAATTTAAAAACAATGTCAAAAAGCACCTACTCACAGTTAGCATTAAATTTAGTAACTATTTACCTCTCTCTCTCTTTTTTTTTTTTGAGTTGGAGTCTCACTCTGTCACCCAGACTGGAGTGCAGTGGCTGCTCCCGGCCACCGCAGCCTCAACCTGCTGGGCTCCGGCAATCCTTCCGCCTCAGCCTTCCAAGTGGCTGGCATTACAGGCATGCGCTACCATGCCCGGCTGATTTTTTGATTTATTGTAGAGATGAGGTCTCGCTGCCCAGGCGGGTCTCGAACCCGCGGGCTCAGGCAATCCACTCACCTCAGCCTCCCAAAGGTGCGGGATTACAGGCTGAGCCACCAAGCCTGGCTATATATACTTCTTTTAACATACTTCTATTAACATACTCCCCAAAAAATGGGAGTTTCAGGCATCTGCTTGTCTGTCAACAGCTGTGGACTAGAAAAGAGGATCTAGCAATCAGCTATACCCTAGTGAGAAATACAGGGTACCTTCTGTGTTTACACATGCCAAGGCTAGACAGACACATCATGGTTTGTTTTAGAATAATTGAAGAAAATGAGGAAAAATGGGTTTCTGAGAAAGTACTGAAGACTAAAAAAAAAAAGATAATATTCCTAAAATAAACACTTTTATGGGACGTACATTTCTGAGCTGTTTGGCATTTTTCAAAGAAAATATGCCAGTCTGAAAAATCAAGACATACGAAAGTAAAGAAGTAAAAAAATAAGAGATGGAATATGGTTATAAACTATGACAATACAATCCTATTATTGCTACATCTTTGAACTCCTTGGCTCACTCTTGCTTCACTTTATTCTCTCAGGGCCACTTTCTGTACTCGTTTAATTGTCTAGAGCTCGATTAGAATGCAACACCACCCTGGCTGGTGTCCCATCTAACTCATAACAGTACGGTGAGCCCTCAATGCTACCAAGTGATCATATCACACATTATTTTCCAGTAATGTTCCCACTCTCTTATGTGCCCATTTCAGGCATTGTATCCACACTTCAAACATTCCATTTCTTTTCTCATACTAACTCTTAGAAGATAATCATTCCTCTTCTTTCACTGATAAAAAGAGAACTTTCGCAGACATCCAGGATCTGCACATACAGGTTCTCACTTTTTACAAATATGAACTATGCAGCTACGATTTAAAGCAGGCACCTCCCCTTATAGATCTGTCCTCATCCGCTCTTACCTGCTCCAGAACAAAATTTAAGAAATCCTCCTCCCCTTTCTTTCATACATCATCAACATTTCTCTTTCTACTGGATCATTTACATTATTACACAAACATAGTGCTGTATTTCCCATCTTAAAAAATAAACTTATCTTTACTCCATCCCCCACCAACTATTGTCTCCTTGTTTTAATCACCAACATAAAAAAAAAATTCTCCATGGAATTCACTATACTTCCTATCTTGGATTTCTACATTTCTATTGTCTTTAAGCCTCTCTCTCTCCCGGCAGTGCTTGCTCCCCACTCCCCCAGAACTGATCTGCAAGTTCAATAGTAACCTGGTTGTGAAATTTGAAGACTAGTTTTCAGTTCTTACACACTGGCAGAATTTGACAACAATGACCACTCCCTTGTCCTTCATCTCTTTGAAGACGCCACCCTTTCGACTTTCTTGTCCAGTCTCTGATGAGTTCTCCTTTTCCTTTTGGCGATTGAAGTTGGAGTGACTCAAGGCTCAGTCTTTGATTCTCTTTGCTTCTCTCCCGCTAGCTCCTTTCTTAGTGTCCTCTATTCTCCTGACTTTAAATGGCATCTATACACAGCTGATGCCCAGATTTATATTACTAGATCACATCTCTCCCTCAGATTCTCAGGAATATGTCCGTGATGCTCTACCCAACATCTCCACAGGAATATCTAATACACATCTTAACCTTAATGTGTCCAAAACAGAACTTCATCCTTTCTCATCACTACCTATCCTTCCCCATTTCTGTTGGTAGTAGCTCCATCTTTTTCATTTGATCAGGTGAAAAGTCTGGTATTCGTCGGTAATCCCCCTCTTTGTCTAGCATTCCATCTCTGGTGTGTCAGGAAATACTGCTTTGTCCGCTCTGCCTTTGAAATACATCTTTGATGCAAACACTTTGTAGCATTTTTCTTATTATCATTCACGGCCGTACACCATATATATAATAGTACGAGAAAACAGAAATGGAATGTTTGAGGAGCAGATATAAGGTCTGAAATGGTCACAGATAAGAGTGGGAAAATTACTGGAAATAGTATGATCAGGTAGCACTGAGGGCCCACATGATGTCAATGACCATGAGTTAGATGAGATGTCACATATATGCATTATATCACATGCAATAACATATAGTTATATTTGTATATATTTAATGCTGTAGATAATAGATTTTTAAGAGATATATATTTCACTTTCAAAAGAAAACATAGAATGATTTTGATATTACAAAAAATATGATCGTTTCTCTTTAAATTTGTCAAATAATACATCACCTTCTTAGAATTGTCCAGGTGCGGTGGCTCAAGCTTGTCATCCCAGCAGTTTGGGAGGCCGAGGCAAGAGGATTGTCTGAGCCCAGGGGTTCAAGACCAGCCTGGGCAACTTGGCAAAACCTTGTCTCTACAATAAATCCAAAAAATTTGCTGGGTGTAGTGGCACATGCCTGTGGTTTCAGCTACTTGGAAGGTTGAAGTGGAAGGATCGCCCGAGCCCAGCAGGTCGAGGTTGTGCTGGCTGTGAGCATGCCACTTGCACTCCAGTCTGGGCGACAGAGTGAGACTCTGGCTCAAATAAAATGAAATAAAATAATTGATATTTAATATTCTATCAGAATGTCCTATTAAAATAGCAATTAAATAATAAGAAAAGTTAAACCCAAATTACACACCTTTTGCTTTTTCCTTTTTTTTTTTAAAGCAGGATTTATTGAGAAGATAGAGAAGCTCCCACAGTGGGAGAGGACCCAAGGGGGTTGCCCACATACAATTTTTTAAATTTATTACAGAGTGACTTGCCTATTTGTAAAACCATTCTGAGATGCATGAAAGTCTAAGACATTGAGATAAACATTCTCAGGTTGCTTTGATCAGGAATGTGGGGGAGACTTTATAAATTGACTGCGATCTCTTGTTCAGTAATATTCAGTGTCTTTAATGGCTATCAGAAGTCCTAGATACAGCCAGGAAATTCTTCTCAGTAGAATGTTAATTTCTTTTTTGTTTGTTTGTTTACTATTTTCTTCATCATTCTACAAACATGTGCTATTTAAATTCTTATTTATAAGCGATATCAGATACTGTCCATACAAAGATAAAGTCTGCCTTCAAAAAATGCTCAAACCTGAAGCACAGATGACAAATACACAGTCCTTGGCAGTTTCCAGCCTCTCTTATATTCTAATTGTGAATTGATAACCAAATCCCCCACTGACCTTGAAGCAAACATTAGAATCCTACTCAATACTGTGGGCACTCACAACTAACTGATCACATCAAGGCTGCTCCAGGGAAAATTTATTGGCAAACCTTACTTCTGTGCTTTAGAAGAGGTCCGTGGAGTAAGGTGCCTCACTAGTATAAATCACAAAACTAAGTTTAACAAAATAACCATAACACAAGAATTGTTTGCCGATTGAAGAATATTGGGTAAGTTCTATTAACAGTAATCCTATTTTCTGAATATCTATGGTAATTATCATATTTCTGGAACCTCACAGCTGTCAGATTTTATTCTATTTTCAAAATGTGAAACTCTCTTTAAGGTGCTTACTTTATAAACTCAGTGGTTTTTCTACTTTTCATTGTTTACCTGCATCTACCAATATTTAACTCAAGGAGAAAAACTCATGGGCTACTTAATGATGTGTTAAATTCAGCACTTCCCATCAGTCTTGAGAGTGATGGAGAAGTTATATTTTGCTGGCTGCTGAAGCCCGGCCAGTGATGAGCAAGATAAGAAGCCCCCCTGCAGAGCCCTGTTTTAATCCCTACTTTGCTCCAAAGTCTTCAACTGCCCTTCAGTTCAGAGTTTTTTGAAATTTTCAATGAAAAGTGACCCTGCATGACTATCATTAATCAGTCAAAAAGCAACAGAGGTTGGCACAGGTGTGTAGAAAAGGGAACACCTCTACATTTTTGGTGGGAGGACAAATTAATTCAACCTCTATGGAAAGCAGTGTGTTGATCTCTATAAAAAATAAAATAAAAATAGGCCTTCCATATGACCCAACAATTCCCCATCTGGGACTATACCCGGAAGAACGTAAATTGCTCTACTAAAGAGGCACCACTACACGCATGCTTATTGAAGCACTATTCACAATAGCAAAAACATGGAACCAACCCGCCCTCCCATCAAAATTGAACCGAATAGAGAAAATGTGGTATTACTTAGCCATGAAGGAAAAAACAAAATCATGGACTCTGCAGCAAATTAGATGGAGCTGGAGACCATCACACAGAATGTCAGTTCATTGTTTTCTTTGACCCAGAAACAAAGAATTGAATAGTGCAAATCCTTGCTTATAAGTGGGTTCTGAACATTAGTCACGCTATCACAGGGAGGGAATCAGCAGTCGCTGGGCCCTGCTAGGAGATGGGGGGTTGGCAGGAGGGAGAAAGGGAGGGTGGGAGGGGGGCTGAAGGTATGTGAAAACACAAAGAGTACTTGGTCCACTACTAGGGGAAGTGAGGGCCAGTTAGAAGCCCACACTTCACCTGCTTGCAGCCTACTTATGTAGTCAATCCTTACTTGTCCCCCACATCTCTACAATAAAATAATATATAATTTTAAAAAGAAAAGGAATGTGACCCCTGCAAAATAAGGATATCGCCTCAGATGACCCTTAAATACGGAAAGGACTCTCCTATGTATGTATGGTTGATTTTGCTACATGAGACCTGGAATGGAGGACTGCTTTCTACCCTTCTCTGGTTGCCCTGCCAGGCTTGAAGACCTGTAAGTAATAACAACTCTTTTTTTTTTGAGTTGGAGTCTCATTCTGTTGCCCAGACTGGAGTGAAGTGGCAGCTCCCGGCCACCGCAGCCTCGACCTGCTGGGCTCCGGCGATCCTTCCGCCTCAGCCTTCCGAGTAGCCGGAATTACAGGCATGCGCTACCACATCTGGTTAATTTTTTGATTTATTGTGGAGTTGAGGTCTCACCAAGTTGCCCAGGCGGGTCTCAAACCCGTGGGCTCAGGCAATTCACTTACCTCAGCCTCCCAAGGCGCGGGATTGCAGGCTGAGCCACTGAGCCCAGCTAATAGCAACTCAAACTTTCACATTGTGGCTGTGTCACTGAAGCCAAGCCATTGCCCTGAAGACAAGCAAGGTCTTCTGAAGGAACCTCAATAGAGGGATCCCCTGCTGTGTCTTCTGTTTCAGCTTCTGGGAACAGTAGTTACCAACTGTTAATAAAGGAACATAAAAAGTTTTATACGAAACATCATCCACCCACCCAGTTTTCTTTTGCCAGGAGGTTGCTGGATAAAAATTTCAGCCTTTCATTATGTTTAGTTAACAAAATTCAACATTTGTGTAATTCTTTATTACTCCTATTTTTCATATCTATGTGACTAAAAATGTCTGCTTGTTATTTCTGTTGTAGCTTGTATATATTGGTCTAAAATTGTACCTTCTTGGTTTTGTTTTAAATTTTAATTAAATGATACCTTATGAAATGTGTATGAGATCACCTAAGTGAAAGTGTCAGGATCATTCGTGTGCTTATTTGTTTTCAATTGAAATATATAGTAGATTTACACCAACTCACTACAGAAATAACATATTATATGTATTTTGGCATAGTGCTCTGAACAATAAAAAATAATATAAGAACATTATCATAAACAACTTCATCTGAGCCAAGCATGAATCATTTATCTTCCTTATTTATCTGACTATTGAAAAATTACACCATGAGATTTAGCTTAACTTATCTCTATCAAAAAGGAATGAAAACAAAAACTCGTCTACACTACACTGCATATATTTTATTTCACAACTTGCTAAAAGTTAATTTTTTTAGTAATTATTTATTTTTTTAGAAAAAAATGAATGTGTACAACAGACTGAGTATGCATAATTATTCAGTCAACTATAACTGGACTAGCAGAAATTGCTCCATGATATGAGACCTCTGGTCTACTTGTGAGAAAGGTCTATACACACACACATATACATACAGACACACACACATGCCTGATAACAGTGGGATGTGATGCCAGGCAGTGAATGCACAGCACATAGACATTGGTCAAGTCTTACTGAGTATGAGAAACGAGGAAGGCTCCACAGAGGAGGAATTGAATTGAGTCTTGAAATTTTGGTAGCTGCAGCACAGAAAAGGTATTCCTGTAAGAGACAACATTTTTTCCACAAAGACCTGAAACACTAAACTCGTTGATGTATTGAGGGAAAAGAGCAGTTTGATATGACTACTGCCTATGGGTGGGTCATAGGAACAAGGCCAGACTCAGTAAGCAATAAGAGTAAAGAGATGAGGCCTCCTGTAATGCATCAGAAGCTTGTCCATCAGGGAGATTTTGCTGGGCTCTGAGTAAGGAAGTCATGGCCATATTTGTGTCTAACTAGGCTTACTGTGGGGAAAAACATGGGAAGAACTGATGAGGTGCAGTACTGGAGCCAGATGACTGTGAAAAGAGATTCCTATAATCACCCCAGTGAGAAAAGTAGTGACCACTAAGAAGACAATAGGAATGGAGCGGTATAAACAGGAGTGAGTTACATTAAAGACAGACTAATCAATAGAGTTATTTTGAGGATGGAAAGAATAGAGCACTGAAAACAAGCTAGGACTTTGGTTCCTAAAATAGAAACATACGAGATAAAATAAAGATCCAAAGAGGAGTAAAAATCGTGGGAAACAGTGGAGTAACATGACAAGAGGATGACTTTTTATGTGGTCTCCAAGATTTCTCCCAGCTTTGGTGATGTGCAAGGAAGAATCCTAGGATTCAGCACAGAGTTAGTTGCATTCACAGTTAAGGTTTAGTATAGAAAATGGAAACCAAGTAAAATCAGCACAGGAAAAAGCCAAGGAGCAAAGTCAGGAGGAAATCATGCTGGAGATTCCAAGATGTGCTTAATTCCTTCAGTGACGAATTGGGCAAAGTATGAGAAGTGTTGGCTACCAGTGAAGCTCTTTAGAACCTCGGGGTTCCAGGTTTTTACTAGGGGCTGATCATATAGCATTCTCTTTCTAGCTCATACAAAAACTCCAGACTCCCAGAAGAAAAACAGTTGTTTATTATACAGTATATTATTTACATAAACATTCTAGGTACAGTGCCATGCTTATCATTTAGAGAAAGTTTTATATCAGTGTAGGAAACTGTTTAATAACCAAGTTCCCTTATGCCATCTGAAAACAAACCTTGCAAACAAGACTTTTTTTTTTTTTTTTTTTGAGTTGGAGTCTCACTCTGTCACCCAGACTGGAGTGCAGTGGCCTCTCCCGGCCACCGCAGCCTCAACCTGCTGGGCTCTGGCGATCCTTCCACCTCAGCCTTCCAAGTAGTTGGAACTACAGGCGCACTACCACGCATGGCTCATTTTGATTTATTGTAGAGATGAGGTCTCACCAAGTTGCCCAGGAGGGTCTCGAACCCGCAGGCTCAGGCAATACACTCACCTCAGCCTCCCAAAGGCGCAGGATTACAGGCTGAGCCACCAAGCCCGGCTTACAAACAAGCCTTTTTAAGAACAGCAGTCTCCAACTCCATCCATGTTGCTGCAAAGGACATGGTAAAAAGAAAAAAGAAAAAAATAGCAGCCTCAGGTCAACTATATTGATTTTTATACAGCGGAAGGCAATGGAAAAAGGTTTGGGGGTTGGATGGCTCCAGGGGATGAAGGACATTGATAAATCAAAAATGATTAACACAATTTTAAAAAATGATGACAAGGTTTCAACCAAGGGTGATGGACTGAAAAAACTGTCATTGGGAAAAGGATTCAGATGATGAATCTGGTTTTAAATCTTTTAAATGCAAAGTGAGGGTAAAAAATCTGAGTATGAATATTTAGCATGGTGTTCCAACTTCGGTGAGAGAAATGATCAGAAGTAGTATTTAAGAATAGGAGAAACATGGTAAGAGCTGCAGGAATTCATGTGTCTTGAAGGAGGACAGTGCCCTCGTTTGTTTATTTTCTGTTCTTAATATGATTTTTAAAAATTAGACATAGATTTAATAATTTTGCATTTTAATAATATTTTACATGTTACAAATATCTTCATTTTCATTTTCCCACAATCATCATGTCAGTGAAATTGACATGTGTAATATTGTGATCAATTTTATAAATCAGAAAATACATACACAGTGGGTTGAGAATCATATTAACACATGGGGCATATTAGCTATTACAGTCCATACCATAAAATGGCCAGTTGATTAAGGATTTTTTTGAATCTGCCCATTACATAAACGGTAAATTTTTTTGACCAAAGTCCTTCAAATAATTACTAAAATATCAATCATTACCTTAATCTTTCTTTTACTTTAAGAAGCATTTCTATTTATTGTTTATTTGTGGTTCCTGTTAGTTTAGCCGCATGGTCATAAAATAGAGTAAACCTCACAGGAAGGTTGAACTCTTTGGATCATTTAAAAAGTATGAGGTAAAGAACAAAAAAAAAGTAATCTTGATTTTCAGTTCCCATTAACTAAACAATTGCTTTTTTCTATAAACAGCAATAGAACTGGAGATATAGACAACCAGTAATTGCTAGAGTAGAAAGAGAGCTTTGTGATTAGTTTTTTTAGCCAAATAATTTTACCTATTATGGCTATCATTTGAATTATTTTTATATGTATTTTATTTTATTTTATATTAGGTTCAGGAGTACATGTGCGGGTCTTTTACATTGATATATTGCACGATGCTGAGATTTGGGTATCTACTGAAACCATTATCCAAATAATGAACTTAGCATCCAGTTGGCAACTTTTCGATCCTTACCCCTGCACAGCCAACCCCCCTTGGGGAGTCTCCAGTGTTTAACAAATATACTTTGAGTACACTAATGATTGTTTTGATGTTATCCACTTAATTATATAATTGATGACAATTATCTTGGAAGCAGATTCTTTTTATGACATATCCTGGAAGAATCTTTGAGGTTTAAGGAAGTGGTATAAGCTATGAGAAGATGTATACTAATTAATTATATTTGTTAAGTTCATTTTTATGAGTAAGAAGATGAATTAAGTACATTAGTACCCACAAAATGAAAGACATTCTGGTTTTGTATTTTATTTACTATAGAATTAGAGGCAAAAACCACTTGTAAAAATAAGTCTATGCAGAATGCAATTAATACCTTCTACTACCTTAAGATCATCCAAGGTATTATACGAAGAGTTGGGTCTAACTTTAAGATTTCTTATTCAGAAAATGCTTCAGAAGAGGTATTCATATTTTGAGAAATGAGTTCATGTAAAGTTTTCTGGAAGCACATACATCAAATATGATTAAGAACTGGCAGAATTCAGCCATCATTCAAAAAGATAGTTTTCTTTTCATTTATCAGCAGACACAGGGCAATAATCACTACAATGTTTAAAGGTTGTACATGTACCTGACAGATGCAGGGGCATGGGCTCACTGCTTTTTGTGAGCGAGCCTTTTCTTTATGTTCTATTTATGTTTATCTAAAGAAGTGACTGGATTGACAAAGGTGTCACATTACGTACTGAGTATTTCATGCCAAATCCAGCGCCAGTTTTGTGGTTATGGCATCTCTGCAGGTGGATAGGCCTTAGCCCTCATGAGCCCCACCCTTGCTTTGTCACAGTCCTGAAATTCTTAATAATTTTATTTTTGTACTTTTGTTTTGTAAGTAAAGATGGATGGGCAATGGAGCATGTGATTGAGCAGAGGAGCGCGGGCAAGGTGTCTGTCTAATGCCCTTATCATGAGCCAGATTTGTGTCTAACTAGGCTTACTTTGGGGAAAAAATATAGGGAGAACTGATGAGGTGCATTACTGGAGCCAGATGACTGTGAAAAGAGATTCCCATAATCACTCCAGTGAGAAAAGTAGTGACCACTAAGAGACAATAGGAATGGAGCAGTATAAACAGGAGTGAATTACATTAAAGACAGACTAATCAACAGAGTTATTTTGAGAATAGAAAGAATAGAGCACTAAAAGCAAGCTACGACTTTGGTTCCTAAAATAGAAACATACAAGATAAAATAAAGATCCAAAGAGGAGTAAAAATCATCGGAAACAGTGGGGCAGCATGCATGTAGCCTCCTCAGGGTTCAATGATCACAGAATATTGTGGATCGAGGATGCTGGTATCTCTGCTAGACCCAGAGTGAGTACAAGGTAAGCATTTTCTCCTTATAGCTAGTAACCCAGGCACTGACAGCGAGAAAGATGATGCTTTCTATTCTAGATCTTGCTTCAAACAGAGAAGGAAGGCAGTGGTGTTGTAAGAAATACATTTGATCGTGGAATCCCATCATATCTTTTTTGTCTCATGTTGTCTTCCGGTATTTATCAATCACATATTTGGAAAATGATGACATAACGGGCTAGGGAAAGAGAACAAGTTATGGTTTCACTCCCTTTCAGACCTTCCTTACTCATCAGTAAGCCAACAGCAGACAATGTTGGTGAAATTTCTATATAGAAATAAATGAAAAAAGAAAAACAAATAAAAAACAGATGAGTTTAGTCTTGGGAAACATTTCCACTGTTCTGATAAGAACAAAATATACATGTACTTGTATATATTTATGACCCACAAAATATAAATTGTGTAATATGGGCGATTCTGAAAATAAATTACATGCATTTATATTTGAGTTTAAAACTTGTATTACACAATATAAAATTGAATTGTAAAATTTCAATTTTTATTTTTATTTTCTTTACTGAGAATGATATTAAATAGCAAATTTAAAGTTCACCATAAAAAAATAGAGAGCAATACTAAAGGAGAAGGAGAAATAAACATTTATACTTTAGAACTTATAACTATGGTGTTGTTTTTTTTTCCTGCTTTTTGAACAGGATGCCTGCACTTTTATTTTGTATTTGGCCCTACTAATTATATAGCCAATTCTGGTCGAATATTACTATATCTTTGTACCTTACTCTGATACTATATGATATTCACATAGGAAGATAGATATTATTGATAATAGATATCTCTAATCAAAATGAGACCAATTTATACCAGAGTATATCGTTTTTATTCTAAAGCACAAAATGTAAAAGCATGTAATATTTTTAAAAATTGAAATAAAATCTTATAAATGATAAAATAGTATTTGCAGCATATTTCTTCTCTCAAGAAAAGACTGATTAAGTTAATTATGGATCCTCAAGCTAGTTTTAGACACAAGAAAATCAACAACATTACTTATTTTCTTATTCAACAAAGCTGTTGAGCCAATAATGATGGTTTTTATAACTCTGCATCCCACTATAGCACGGATATGATAAGCAGAGTCAGAGGAGGAGCATTAGACAGGAGAACCAAGTATTGCTCCTATGAACTGGAGTGGAGAGTTCTGTGATGGAGGAAGCAATGAGTCTATATGTTGGGTAAGGATAAGAGGAAGTTCATGGGGAGTACTTCCTGTTTCTTCAGATAATGTACTGAAACCAAATTTTATTTCAAAACTCTGAATGAGTACACAAACAGCTAAATCTAGGGGCACAAGGTGGCCAAATCTTATTTAAAGAGGCATCATTTAATATCCTATCTATCACAAATCAGACCCATTCTTGCTAGGAAATATAAATAAGTCACAAGTACATTGGACCCTATACCCAAGATTAGAAAACTTAGACTATATTAAGTCTTTTCATGTGCCCAGTAATGTGTATTAGGTGTTAAAGAGGAATTAATTGGTTGAAAGGTAGAAGAAG
Organism: Carlito syrichta; assembly: GCF_000164805.1. Lineage (NCBI taxonomy): Eukaryota > Metazoa > Chordata > Mammalia > Primates > Tarsiidae > Carlito > Carlito syrichta. Next base: position 171,470 of record NW_007257543.1, read on the forward strand.
GCTGCTGAGAATGAGTGGAGGCTATAGAAAATTATCATAAAATAGCCCAGAAGGACTCCTACAACGGCACCAAAGATGGAAAGTCATAAGAGGAAAGAACATGGAACATTCAGATGGTTTTGAAGTCCTGACACAGGCAGCATGTGGGCTTACAGTTCACAACTGTAAAGCCAAAAATGATTGTATATGAAAAGAACATGGAGAGGACAATTTTACTAAGAGATTGGTTGATCCAACTAAACTAAACATATATAGAATTATAAGAAAGTGGTTAGAAAGAAGATAAATGAACACAGAGATACTAAAATATTTCTATTTCCATATATAACATAAGTACAATGTAAATAGCATATTAGACTATGGGTGGGTGGACATTTGTCCATAAGCATCCCTGAGAGGTGGAGGAAATGAACCCAAGAGTGCCATAGGTAAGCCTCCAAAAAGCAGCAGAGTAGACATTATAATTAATATAATCATAACTCTAAAAAAACTCAAGAAAATGTTTTATCAAATAGAAAAAGCATCATAAAAAGATCTGAAATTTAAAAAATAAACATAGAAACGTAGTCTAACTACAAAATATTAATAAGCTGGAATATGGAAGTGAGGAATTTTCTCAGAATACAGAGTAAATGTATGAAATTGAAGGAGTGAAAAACAGTTAAGGTATAGAGAACATACCTATCAATATCTTTCCAACAAGAATTCCAGAGGAGATAAAATAATGAAAGACAATCATCAAGCAAATAATAGTGAGGATTTCCCAGAAATGAAAAGATGTACTATGTTTGCATGCACATACACACACATATACACACTTACACACACACATACACACATTCACACAGAAACACATGCAGCTGAAAGTTTACTGAGAAAATTATATATACCAATTCTAGCCAGACTCATTTCAAGTATGTTATTACAAACACAAATCAAAAAGTCACTCTACTCTATGAGACAATTCTGCCATTGCTCAGGTCTGCCACATCTTGTTGCTCTCCTCAAAATGAACCTCAAATGAAGACATGACAATATTTCCTGAAGAATATAACTACAGTAAATGTGAACAACCGTCTCATCTCACTTTCAATTTGCATGGCTATTTTTCCTTGCCTAACTACTTCACATAAATTAGAAAAAAAGAAAGAAAGAGAAGAAGGACAATTTTGACACATCAAAAGGGACATCTGGATGAGGCTCAAAAGTCACCACGTACTTGGTAAAAATACTCCAGGAAAATATTTTGTCTGGAGCATCAGAGGTACGCTCTGCTCTTTGTTTTGTTTTGTTTTGCTTTTCAAATATAATTTATCTTGTTATAGAGACATGGGGTACAAGCAAGTACACAAGTAGTTGAAGTGCAAGTGCAGGTGAAGTTTGGGCCTTCAACTGGCCGTCACTTCCACTGGTTTGGGATCAGGTACACTTTGTGTTGCTCCCCCGGCTTCCTTCCCTCCCCTGGCAGTGCCCAGTGACTACCAATACCTCCCTTGTGCTAATGTGATTAGTGTTCAAGGCCCACTTATGAATGGGCCTTATGCATGTAGTTTCTGTTATTTGTTTCTGTGAGAGATCACAAAATATTATGGCCTCCAACTCCATCCAATTTACTGTGAAGGCCATGATTTTGTTCTTGATGGCTGCATAATACTCCATCGTGTATATGTTCCACATTTTCTTAATCTGGTTCACTTTTGATGGGCAGTAGGGTTGGTTCCATGTTTTTCTTAATGTGAATAGTGCAACTATAAACCTGCATGCGCAGATGTCTTTTTTGTAGAATGATTTAAGTTCCTCTGGGTATATTCCCATAAGATGGATTTCTAGATCGCATGGAAGGTCAATGTTTATTTTTTTTAGGAATCACCACACTGCTTTCCATAGAGGCTGAGCTAGCTTGCACTCCCACCAGTAGTATAGAAGCATTCTCTTTTCTCTGCGCTGATGCCAGCATCTGTTGTTTTTTGATTTGTTAAAAATGACCATCCTTACTGGAGTTAGGTGGTATCTCATTGTAGGTTTGATTAGCATTTCTCTGATGATTAGTGTGGTTGAGTATTTTTTATGTGTCTTTTGGTTGCTTGTATGCCCTCTTTTGAAAAGCATCTATTCATGTCCTTTGCTCATTTTTTAAATGAGGTGGTTTGTTTTTTTTCCCTTCTGCTTATTTGAGTTCCTTGATGTTAGGCCTTTGTCAAATACGTAATTAGCAAATACTTGTTCCCATTCTGTGGATTGTCTCCCCACTTTCTGGATAGTTTCTTTTGCTGTGCAAAAACTTCTCAATTTGATGAGATCCCACTTGTCTGTCTTATTTTTTATGGCATTTGCTTTTGAGGATTTGGTCAAGAATTTGTTGCCTACACCAATGTGCTTAAGGGTATTTGCTACACATTCTTCTAGGATTCTTGCAATTTGAGAATTTACATTTAGGTTTTTGATCTATTTAGAGTTGATTTTTGTATATGGTAATAGGTTGGGATCCAGGTTCATTCTTCGGTGTATGGTCAGCCAGTTTTCCCAGCACCATTTGCCAAATATGATCTCTATTTCCCAGTGGTTGATATTCGAAAATGAGTGGCTCTTTTGGAAAATGAGTTGGTCAAGAGACTGAGTTTTTGTTTCTAGAATCTCTGTCCTGTTTCATTTGTCCATGTACCTATTCTTGTATCAATACCAGGCCATTTTGTTTACTGTAGGCTTGTAGTAAAGTTTAAAATCTCAATGTGTGATAACTCCTGCTTTGTTTGTTTTGCTAAGGATTGTTTGAGTTATTCATGCTCTTTTTGGTTTCCATTTGAATTTCTGTATTGTTGTTTCCAGGTCTGAGAAAAATTATGTTGGTAATTTGATGGATATTTTATTGAATCTGTAGATTACCTTGGGTAGAATGGACATCTTGACAATATTGATTCTTCTGATGTATGAGCATGAGATGTTTTTCCCATTTATGTCCTCCTTGATTTCTTTGAGCAGCATTTTGTAGTTCTCATTGTAAAGATTTTTCATTTCTCCAGTTAAGTGGATGCCAAATTATGTTGTGTGTGTGTGTGTGTGTGTGTGTGTGTGTGTGTGTGTGTGTGTGCGTTTATTGTGAATGGTATGGTGATTTGTATTTCATTCTCTACTTGTTGCTGGTGTATAGAAATTTTATTTTTTTGCTCATTGAATTTGTACCATGAAACGTAACTGATGTCAATTACTAGTACCAGGAGGCCTTTGACAAACTCCCTAGAGTTTTCAAAATATAGAATCATATAATCTTCAAAGAGGGATAGCTTAACTTCCTCCTATTTCTATTTGAATACCCTAGATTTCCTACTCTTATCTGATTGCTCTGGCTAGAACTTCCAGCACTATTTTGAAAAGGAGGAGCGAACGCGAACATCCTTGTCTTGATCCCATTCTGAGGAGGAATGCCTTCATTTTCTGCCCACTGAGCAAGATGTTGTCTGTGGATTTATCATAGATGGCTCCTACTGTTTTGAGAAATGTTCCTTCCGTGCCTAGGTACTCAAGGGTTTTTTACCAATTAGGGATGCTGGATTTTGTCTGTGTCTGAAGATATAATCATGTGGTTCTTATTTTTACATCTGTCAGTGTGCTAAATTACGTATATGGTCTTGTGAATGTTGAACTAGCCTGCATCCCTAGAATGAAGCCCACTTGGTAGATCCTTGAGATGTGATGTTGAATCTAATTTGTTAGAATCTTGTTTAGAGTTTTTGTATCTGTGTTCATCAAGGAGATTGGTCTGTAATTCTCTTTCCTTGTTGGATCTTTGCCAGGTAAGGGTATCAGTATAATGTTGGCTTCATAAAATGATTTAGCAAGCATGTCTCCATTTTTAATTGCCTGGAATACTTTCACTTAGATTGGTCTCAGCTCCTCCTTGAATGTTTTGTAGGATTCAGCTGGGAAGCCATTAAGTCCTGGGCTTTTCTTGGTAGGTAGATTCCTTATGACTGAGTTCTTTCCTGGATTGTTACTGGTGTTTTAGAAAGTGTTCCATTTCCTTTAGGATTTCTAATTTATTTGCATACAGTTTTTTGTGGTAATCTCCGATAATCCTTTGAATTTCTTCAGGGTCTGTTGTGACTTCACCTTTTGCATTTCTAATTTTGTTTTTCTGGGCTTTCTCTCTTTCTCTTTCAGTCAAACCGGACATGGTTTGTCAATCTTATTTATTCTTTCAAAGAAGCAGTTTTTTTCAATGATATTATTGTCTTCCATATACCACACTTGTGACTATATCTTGGTAATCTGGATCCTTCTGCTAAAGTTAGGATTTAAGTGACCTTGCTTTTCCAGCTCCTTTAGGTATGACGTTAGGCTGACTACTTGTGATCTTTCTGTTTTCTTTATTTGTACATGCAATGTTATACATTTTCCTCTTAACACTGCTTTCATGGCATCCAAGAGATTTTGATGTGTCTTTGTTTTTGTTTGTTTCCAGGAATCTTTTTATTTCCTTCTTGATTTCCTGGTTGATCCAGAAGTCATTCAATAACATGTTGCTTAGTTTCCATACCTTTGAGAATTTAAGGGAATCTTGTTGTTAACAATATTTATTTTTATTCTACTGTGATCTGAGAGGATGCTTGTTATTATTTTGATCTTTTGAAATTTTCTCAGGTCTGATTTATGTCCAAGAATATGATTGATCTTGGTGTATGTTCCATGTGCTGATGAGTAGAATATATATTCTACTTGTTGGATGAAGTGCTCTGTAGATGTCTATTAGGTCCATTCGATTGAGCATCAAGTTGAGGTTCCAGATCTTCTTGTTGGTTTTATGCCTTGTTGGTCTAGCTAACGCTGTTAGTGGTGTATTTAAGTCTCTTACTATAATTGTGTGAGAGTCAATGTTCTCTTTCACTTTGCGTAGTAGTTGTCTTATTAAAAACCTGTTGCTTCTGTCTTGAGCACTCATACGTTTATAATGGATATTTCTTACTGGTGGATTGGACATTTTATCATTATGTAGTATCTTTTTTTAACTTTTAACTTTTTACATTATGTAGTATCTTTTTTTCACTTTTTAACTCTTCTATGTCTTTTTTTAACTTTTGAAGACTGCTTTGTCTGATATTAGACTAGTTACTGCTTTCTTCTGTTTTCCATTTGCCTGAAAGGTTCTTTTCTGGTCTCCGACTTTGAGTCTGTTGGTATCTTTTGTGGTGAGATAAGTTTCCTGGAGGTAGCAGATTGTTGGATCATGTTTTTAAATCCAATTTGCCACTCTATGTCACTTTGGTGACTCATTTACTCCATTCACATTCAAGTTGATTATATGTGAGAGTTTATCCCTGTCATAGGGTTCTTGGAATGCTACTTTGTTTCTTTTAACTTTTGCACATAAATATATGCATACATATATATGTGTATATACACACACATATATATACACACACACATATATATACATATGCACATCAACATATGCATGCATATATATATGTATACACACACTCACACATATGTGTGTGTGTTCATTTTTGTGAGTGCTCTGTATACTCCGTTAACACTTTGTTTGCCAGTAATTTTATAGTATGCATGGACTTTTTTTTTTTCTGTGCTCAACACCTTCTTAAGGAACATATACTCTCAGGGATTGGATGTCTGGGAAGGCTTTTAATTCTCTGTCACTGATGAAGCTTAGTTTGGCATGGTAGGAAATTCTTGACTGGAATTGCTTAGCTTTAAGAACATTAATGGATGGATTCCATCCTATCTGTCTTGTTGTGTTTCTGAAAATAAATCTGGAGTGATTTTGATAGATCTTCTTCAGTAGGTAATTCTACCTTTCTCTCTTGGTGTCTTTAAAATTTTTTCTCTAATTCTTACATTTTGGAGGCAGATTATTATGTGTATTGGTTTTGGTTTTATCAGGTAATATCTTGTAGGAGTTCTCTGAATCTTTTGCACTTGGAAAATTGTCTCTCTAGCAACATGAGGGAAGTTCTCCTGAATGACCTCAGGAAGTATTTGTTCCATGTTGTTCTCATTTTTTCTTTTTGTTTTGGGGATACCAAGCAGGAGCAGGGTTTTGTTGTTGTTGTTTTCTTTAAAAAGTCACACAGCTCTCAGGGTTTTTTTTCCTTATTTTTTGAGGTTTTTTACTATGTTTTTAACAAACAGTGTTAATTCCATATTTTGGACTTCAAGGTCTGAGACTGTTTGCTCTGCTTGGTTGAACCTGTTCCCTATACTTGTTACTTTGTCACTGATTCTGAGAATGGAGCTCTTTATTTCCATTAATTCAGAATAGACTCTTTTTAAAAAAATTTGGCCTACTTCTTTTTTGCTTCCTGTACAATTTCTTTGAGATTCACTTCATGTTGCACATGGTTTCTGTTCATTTGTGCCATTCATTCTCTGATTTCTGTGGCTGTCAACTGGGACAAGTTGTTCTTGAAGATTTCTGCTGTATGTGTACTGATGGCTGCTTTTTCATGTGATGTCTCATTAAAATTTTGAGAGTTGCTGATGTTTCTTTGTTGATTTTTTCTCATTCTACTCAGTGATAGAGGGAGGAGCTTCACCCTGTGGTAGGTTTTGTTGGTGCAGATTTTCTCTCCCACTGCTAAACTAGTTGGGCTAGTTTTCAGCCCCCTGCTGCATGTGGCTGATGGTCAGTGGCAAGGGAGTGAACCCCAGCATGTCCTGGAATCGCTCACCCTTCTTCCCCACTGGGGAAATGCTGATTGATGCCACTCTCACCTAAAATAACAGAGAATAAGAGCTACACTGCTATAGTCTCTGCCCTCCAAAAGAGGCACTGGTCTGTTGCTCCACCAGGTGCTGATTGTGGGTGTATGAGTCAAATTCACACCACAGGTGGACCTTTCCATGTGGGATCAACTCCCCATGCCACCAGGGCTCTGGCATTCATCACTGCATCCCAACCAGACTGCCCCCTCATAAAACTGACATTATGCACACTGTTGGGATGGGGTAAAATGATTCAAAGCATTTTATAATCACTCACTTCTCTCCTTCTCTGATCAGATTTTCCTTTTCTGTATGCTCCTGCTGCAGGGTGGGGAATGAGAGCCCTGGAATTCTGAGTCTGCTGTGGCTTTCTGAACTCTGTGCACTAAGAAAGACCTTCACTGGGTTCATGGTGCTTAACCTGTCTAAAAGTTCTCAGAGTGTTTCCATCTTACAGCAGCACAGTCCCCATTCTCTGTCTTTTTAGGTAAGAGTGGCACTTACCTGCAGTTCCCTGGTAGCCATCTTGGCTCCTCCCCATCTGCCCTGCACTTTGGATAACTTTACGTTTACCCCATTTCCTGCTTTTGAGTAAAGTCATGTGTCTGAATCTGGCCAGTCTGATGCAGCCACTGACAAGTCTTTTCTGAGTCTAAGAGTTTAAAAGTTGCTGAGTAATGTTCTCCCTCTCTTCTTTATTTCTCTTTCTCTATGTCTTCGAATCATGACAGCCTGAAAGACACATGTTGAAGTGGCAGCATGACAAAATGCAGGACTCCTGAGTCATTAGGTAAACAGATGCCCAGGAGTGTTGACTGACCAGTAGTGACACTTTACTGTTCATAAGCTTGAGGTTCTGGGTTAGTCATCACAGCGAAGCCTGGTCAAATTTGTCCTCAGCACCTCCCCTTTCAGTGTGTGTCTGCCACTTCCTGTCACCCACTCTGATATACCTGGATTTTCATACTACCCTCTGGTGGGTTATAGGAGATGCTGCTTTGGTTTCTGAAATGACTGTGGTTCACTACTACATTTCTCTGGTTCATTACGTCCTTCCCACAAAGTCTCTGAGAATGTCAATACAGAATGTGAATAGTAAACTTCAAACAATATATGACTTCATCTTAGGTATAAAACTTCAGTGAAAATTGCACACAATGCCAGAGAATGCAAAGGAGTAGCTAATAAGATTCTCCATTTAGGAAAAGAGGGAGAATTATGGCCAGTGGTTTCCATCTCTCCTATCTTCAGAACCAGCCTTCCCATTCAGTTGACTGCAAGCATACTTGTACTTTTAGGACTAACAAATACAGAAATTGGAATTGAGAGCATTCAAATGGTAGGGAAAGTCATGAGAATAAATACATCTCTCAGCTAAGAGATAGTCTGGAGGAATAATAGTTATCATACTTTAGGAGGATATTGTACATCACATCCTTCACAGAATTAATTTAAAGAATAAAAAAAACCAGAGTCTTAAAAATTATGTAAAAATTCATTTTATATTTAATGCTATGGGGAGATACAATTTTGCAATTCCATAGTGTTTAGAACCAATTATTACAGAGTGTAGAGCCATGAATTGACTCTGTGAAGTAATGAGTTAAGAGAAACAGGTCCCTAAATCAAATACAACATTTCATAATAATGATGCTGACATTTTACAGAGTTGGGAAGTAGAATTACAAAAATAAAATCATTAAAAATGTTAGAGTGCAAAATAAATCAAGATGAGAAATGTTCCTAATAATTAGGCAATAACAAAAGAATCACCTTATCTGTTAATTATTTATAATTAGCATTCCCATACATTATTAAATACTCTGTCACTTCTCTTTATCTTGGGAAGCTAAGGTATCAAAACAGAAAACTTCATAGACAATGCAGGAGAAAATAGAATATAATGGGACAGGTTCCACAAAATAAAAATGATTTAGTGAGTCACACAGTGAAGGCTTGAAAAGGATTTTTTAATAAAAACTGTAAAACACAGCTCAAAGAAATTCAAGAAGACACAAACAAATGGAAAAATATTCCATGCTCATGGACAGGAAGAATCGACATTGTTGAGATGTCCATCCTACTAAAGGCAAACAGATTCAACACAATACCCATTAAATTACCAACATCATTCTTCTAAGACCTGGAAATGACAATATAGAAATTCATATGTAATCATAAATGACCACAAATAGCCAAAACTATCCTCAGAAAAAGAACTAAAGTGGGAGGTATCACACTTCCAGACTTTATTATAAGGCTACAATAATCAAAACAGCCTATTCATACAGCATTAGGCATATGGACCAATGGAACTGGAGACAGACTTCAGAATCAAAACCTCAATTTCTCAACCAACACATCTTTGACAAAGCCTCCACCAACAACCACTGGTGCAAGGAGAACCTATTCAGGAAGTGGTACTGGGAAAATTGGCTGACCACATGCAGAAGACTGAAATAGGACCCCTACCTATCACCATACTCAAAAATCAACTCTAAATTGACCAAAGACCTAATCGTAAAATCTCAAACTATAAGAACCTTAGAAAATGCAAGAGACACTTTTATGGAAATTGGAACTGGCAACCAATTCCTGATCAAAACCCCAAGTGCCCATGCCTTAAGAGATAAGATAGACAAATGAGACCTAATCAAACTGAAAAACTTCTGCAAGCCGGGCTCGGGGGCTCAGCCTGTAATCTTGCGCCTTGGGAGGCTGAGATGAGTGAAATGCCTGAGCCCGCGGGTTCGAGACACGCCTGGGCAACTTGGTGAGACCTCATCTCTACAGCAAATCAAAAAATTAGCCGGGCGTGGTAGTGCCTGCCTGTAGTTCCAGCTACTTGAAAGGCTGAGGCAGAAGGATCGCTGGAGCCCAGCAGGTCGAGGCTGTGGTGGCCGGGAGCGACCACTGCACTCCAGTCTAGGCGACAGAGTGAGACTCCAACTCAAAAAAAAAAATAAAAGTGAAAAAAAAAAAGAAAGAAAAGCTTCCGCAAAGCGAAAGAAACCATCAAGATAGCAGAGAGACAGCCCACAGAATGGAAAAAAGTATTTTCCAACTACATATCTGACAAAGGCCTAATATAGAGCATCTACAAGGAACTCAAAACATGCTGAAAGTAGGCAAAAGGCATGAATAGACACTTCTCAAAAGAAGAATATATGAGCAGCTGAGAGACACATGAAAAAGTGCTCAGTATCACTTATCATCAGAGAAATGCAAATCAAAACCACATTGAGATACCACCAACCCCAGTAAGAATGGCCATCATTAATAAAACAAGCAACATGGCTCAGCCTGTAATCCTACACCTTTGGGAGGCTGAGGTGAGTGGATTGCCTGAGCCCATGGGTTCGAGACCCGCCTG